>NC_065443.1:79399521-79558335 GCF_917563875.1 Diabrotica virgifera virgifera
AACTACATCTTAAAACCCACCAAATTTCATGTGCATGTCTCAACCGGTTTTAAAGTAATAAATAAACTCACCTACAAAATTAACCGCCCACCTTGTATTTCTTTCAATTTGCAGAAATTGTTAACCTTGGACCACATTTTATGAAGGATACGGTGACAACTGCGGTGAATACTACCATAATTTTTTTGAAAAAAGTCGTTTGTTACAGCAAAAATCAAATAAAAAAAATCTTCGAAGAAAATTCAAATTAACAATATTTTGGAAATAAAAGTCTAATTGAAAAAAAAATTGAGTATCAATAATGAGTGTTGCCGCCTCTAGCCCTTAGGACTTCTTGGAGCCGGTTTGGCAATCCATTCATGATATCCTGGATATCAGATTGGGGGATATTTTGCCACTCTTCTACCGCAGCTGTCTTCAGCTCTTCAAGGGATGCAGGGGCTGGTACTCTCGCTCTTACCCGTCCTTTAAGGTTGTCCCAGATATGCTCAATTGGGTTAAGATCGGGACTGTGTGCTGGCCCTGGTAGAACTTGCATCCCGACTTCAGTAAGGTACTCACGGGTAGATCTTGCTGTATGGCAACGTGCATTGTCATGCATTAGTCTGAAGTTATCACCAATGAATGGTGCAAAAGGCATGACATGGTCTTGGAGAACTTCTTGCACGTATACTTGGGCACTCACACTGCCTCTACCGAACACAACAAGATCAGTACGCGCTTCGTAAAAAATACCTCCCCAAATCATTATTGACCCTCCTCGGTAAGCCACTGTTTCGGTTATAGCGCATAGAGCAAACCTTTCATTTTGACGCCTATAGACACGTTGGCGTCCATCTGGACCTTTTAGGGCTATTCTGCTCTCATCTGAGAACAGTATATTCTTCCATGCCGCCATAGTCCAGTTAGCATATTCTCGCGCAAAATGAAGTCTAGCCCTACAGTGTTGTGGGAGCAGTTGTCGTGCGCGAGCTGGACGGAAAGCCCTTAAGTTTATTTCTGACAGTCTTCTTCTAATCGTTTGTCTACTCACACTAACGTTTCTCACCTCAAAAAGAGACCTACGAGCTTCAGGAGCGGTGCAAAAGCGATTTCTCAATACTGTGGTGGCAATGAAGTGGTCATCTCGAACTAAAGTGCATCGTTGTCGGCCTTGACCTGGCCTGCGGTTGTACGATCCTGTCTCCCGAAATCGTCTGATGGCATTTTGTACCGTAGTTCTGGATAAATCGAGCGTACGGGCGATATGACGTTGACTGTAACCAGCATCAACTAAAGCCACTGCCCTAGCAGCATCTGTTGGAGCGAGTGGCATTTTTAAAATCACAAACAATAAATAAGCACTAAAATTTTAACTTGACACGGAAACAGATTTGCAACAATGTCGTACAACGACTATATGTCAAAAATCTTTCAATGACACAAAAGGAAACAAACTGTCACAGATAATGTAAACAAAACAATAATAAAGGTGGCGGGGTTAATTTTGCTGGTGAGTTAAATCGTCTGTATTAATGAAAAACATGGCTAGTTGTTAAACTACCTAACTTTTTTATTATCCAACATAAGCGAATGAATCAAAAAACAAAATGCTGAGAAGACATGGGGATATAGTTAGGTTTTAATTTTAATATTTTATAAATGCTAGAATATTCCACAGGGTGATGCAAACTTTAAGAAAAAAACACCGTTTGAGTGGTACACCCGGTATACAACGAATATTTACCTGTTTAGCAACAGTATGATTATAACGATATTGTCAAGGAATTAGGCTATAACATACTAAAAAAATCATTTAAATCGGACAACAGGTTTAGGAGATATAAGACATCAAAAATGACCCACTTTTAAGGTGGCCCGTTAATTTTGGCCCAGAGTGTATGTAGAATATTTCTGGTATAGCAATAATCTAATTTTACAGAATTAGCCACGTGATGAAAAATCTTACTACACGATTACTACAGATTTAAAATCATTAAAAAATAATCATAAACGTCATATCCTCAAAAAACAACTAAATAAAACGCCTACACCCATTCTAGAAGCACAGTATAAGGAATATAGAAATAAACTTAATGTGTTAATAAAAAAACAGAAAAATGATTACTATAAACAAAAATTATACGGTACTCATGGGAATACTAAAAAATTATGGAATATTATTAATGAGGTTGCAGGAAGTAAAAATACACTAGATATTTCTAATATTGATATTGTTAATGAAAATGGGGACTGCGTTAAAAATAATACAGATAAGGCAAATGTGTTTAATAATTTTTTTATAAACTTAGGAATGAAAATGGCAAATAAAATAGAAAATTCAAATTTACCTGATAATTTGTTGAGAGATGTTTATATAGAATCGTCTATTTTCTTAAAACCGGTAACGCAGGCCGAAATAACTATTTTGATATCTAATTTAAAGAATAATTGTTCTCCTGGTCCCGATAAGATTAGTAGCAAATTAATAAAATATATTCATCTTAATATATTGGGCCCATTAACCCATATAATAAATCTCAGTATCTCAACAGGACAAATACCTACGCAATGGAAGCAATCTATAGTTTCTCCCATTTTCAAAAGCGGTTCTAGAAATAAACTAACTAATTATCGACCGATATCTGTAATAAATAACTTTGCTAAATTATTTGAAAAAGTATTAACAAATAGATTGGTTAGCTTTCTGGATCAGCATAATGTTCTTTCTAAAATTCAATACGGTTTCAGAAAAAAATCCTGTACAGAAGATGCCGCATTGAATCTAGTTGAAACAATAATTAAAGCTCTCGATAATTCTAAAAAATGCCTAGCAGTCTTTCTGGATTTGGCTAAAGCCTTTGACACGGTATCTCATGCCAAACTGTTAGGTAAATTGAATAATTATGGTATTCGGGGTATTGCATTAGATCTTTTTAAAAATTATTTAACAAACAGAACGCAGCAAACTAAAATCGGTGACAAAATAAGCACTAATATTAATGTTCAGATGGGGATACCACAAGGAACGGTGTTAGGACCTATTTTATTTCTCGTATACATAAATAGTATTGCAACAATCCAGAATTTTGAGGGACAGTTGGTATGTTACGCAGATGATACTGCACTCATAATTACAGGAAATACTTGGGAAGAAGTGCATTTTGCGACAGAGGTTTGTCTTAAAAATATTAGAATTTGGCTAAATCATAATCTTTTAACTTTAAATGTCGAGAAAACAAAATATGTAACATTTTCCCCAACAGTTACGGACCAACCATCTTTAAAGATTAGACTGCATAATCCCAGATGTAAAGATAATATATGTGATTGCCCCATACTAGAACAAACCCCTGTAATAAAATATTTGGGTGTTATGATTGATCATCACACAAGGTGGTCACATCATATTACCTATGTCTCTAAACGTATAAGAGCTTTAATACATAAATTTTATAAAGTAAGGTTCATCCTATCTAAGTCCAATCTTATTATGATGTATAATTCATTAGTTGAATCAGTTCTAAAATATTGTATAACTATTTGGGGTGGTGCATTCTCTACTAATTTAAAAAATTTGCAAACTACACAAAATATTTTACTTAGAATAATATTTAAAAAACCTAGATTACACTCAACATCTCTACTCTATCAAGAAACAAAATTATTCAAAATACGTCAAATTTATATACACCAATGTCTCCTAAGGACCCAATTTTCAAAAGTAAAAAACAATAAAAAAAACTTCAATTACTAGAGCAGCTACTAATCTACATCTAAATACTAATTTATTTAAAAAAACTGTGACGCAGAGATCATTTTCCTATTATGGTCCTAAACTATTTAATATGTTACCAACGCATTTAAAAGAAATTAATATAAGACATAAATTTAGTAAAGAAGTAAAGAGTTTAATTATCAGTAACCCGGAAATGTTTAAAATATTTGAAAATGTTTGAATTTGATTTGCACAACCAATTCGTATTTTCTCTTTTTTTACTCTTTCATCTAATCATCTAATAATCATCTAATAAAAAAAAAAAAACTAAATCACATAAACAGTTAAAATCTAAAAAGAAATGTATCGATTTGCTATTGTTATTGAATGTTTTGATTTATATTTTACTTTAATTTATACATATTATAGACAGTGTATTTAATAAATTATATGTACATTGTATATTATATTGACTGACATCAGTGGGAGGTATCCGACAAACAGATGCCTTGTGTCTAGGTCTGCCTCCGGATGAATCAGTCAGTATAAGTATATTAATTAGGTCTGTTATATGTATATTGTATAATAACTAAGTGGTTGAATAAAATTATTTGATATATTTGATTTAATCATCGACAAACTATTTAAATTCAAAAAATGTTTCACAAGGAAAAATTCCTGTAACTGGCAGTACACCATAAATCAAAAAAATAAAATAAAAACCTTATCTTATAAAAGGTATATCTAAAATCCTTAAAAAGGGTTATCTCACAATAGAACGTTTTCAAAATCAACATTCCATCATCAGTGTTATCACAGGTTTACATGTTTTAAGCCACCAAAATATAAAGGTAAAAACCCTTAAGTTGTTTTAAAATTGTGAGCGTTACATTATATTATAAAATTTTTAAAGGATGTTAATCTGGAAATATTTTTAACATCCTTTAAAATTTTTATAATATAATGTAACCTTTACAATTTTAAATCAACTTGAGGGTTTTTACCCGTACATTTTGGTAACTTAAAACATGTAAACCTGTGATAACACTGATGATGGAATATTGATTCCAAAAACGTTCTGTTAAGATATAACCCTTTTTAGGTATTTTAAATATACCTTTTACAAGATAAGGTTTTTATTTTTTTATTTTTTTAAATGTTGTTTCTATCTTTAAATTAGTCGATTTATTTATTTATTTCTTATTATTAAATACCGCCTTATGGATGGAATAGACCTTTATTGACCACTTGTTTAACAAAAACATAAAGAAAACATATTTATCTGAAGTCTTTCATAAAGGAAACACAATAAAAAACATATTGTGGTAAGATAAGATATGTACATAAAAAAATTATGGTCAAAAAGAAATTTAAAATTAAAATTTAATATTATTTCATGGGATGAAACCGCAAGTTATTGTAATGAAAATTATATTCTGTATTGGTTTTGACGTTTTGATTTCTAATCCAAGAATTGAATTGGACTCATCCTTATTACATATTTATGTAGTCTTTATTCTGCTCTCTCCACTTTGTTGAGAATTTAGCAATATCATAGAAAATTCTATGATATAATTCGTAAGTGATATGAATGTACCGGGTGTCCCAATAAGCAGGGCCGTCTTAAGCATACACGGCGCCGGGGTGCGAGACTCATCTTTGCGCCCCCTTTTGTCAGAAGATTATAATATAGGTTATAAGTACGCAAAAATTAAAAATAATTATCTTTGCTTTCTTTATTTATGTTTTAAAAAACATGATTTGAGTGTTCAAAAAAGATCAATCTTATAACACTATATATTATATCAAAGTCAACTTTTCTAGCTTTTAAGTTGGCAAAAGTTTTTATTACTTCGGTGATATTTTTTACTTGCTTTTCTATACTTATTAAAGCCAGGTTTGTTCATCTGTCTGTTTGTCGTGTTGAGCGCAGATAATTTTTGAATAATTTAAGTTTAGAAAAAGACCTTTCTCCTTCAGCTACTGTTACTGGAAGTGTTAAATATATCCTTCGAAATATTTGGGAAAACGGAGAGTAAATTATTAGATTATATAACTTGAAGTAATATCGAGTGGAGTTGTGTCTTTATTTATAAAAAATATTGGTAACAATTCTAACTCATGGAATAGATCTTCATCATCTACCTATGTCAGATCTATTTCCATCAAGACCAAGACCTTTCTCCTTCAGCTACTGTTACTGGAAGTGTTAAATATATCCTTCGAAATATTTGGGAAAACGGAGAGTAAATTATTAGATTATATAACTTGAAGTAATATCGAGTGGAGTTGTGTCTTTATTTATAAAAAATATTGGTAACAATTCTAACTCATGGAATAGATCTTCATCATCTACCTATGTCAGATCTATTTCCATGCGCTAGTTTTTTTTTTGTAAATTAAACATTGTGTCTTTTTAGGTTTTCTTCGGGGGTTTTCCAATTCAATATATTTTTCAAGAACGATAATTATGATTATGTTCCCTCGACATTTCAAATCTTTCACTTAATTTTGCAATGGCAATGTCCAATAAATAATAATAGAAGTTAACTTTAAAATTTTGTTTTGGATCTAACAGAGGTTTGTCTGCAGCCTCGTAATTGAAATTTCTTTTTCGGGGACGTGGACGAACAGTTTTAGAAAATTTAGTTTCGCAATCGAGTTCTTTAGCAATTGGTACTGAGTCAATTAATACCTGCTCAAACGCAGTGTCGGTGCGGTTGTTGCCTAAATATTTACTAACTTGATCAAGCATCTTAATAGCTGCCAAAATAATAATATCCCGCGTTTGCAAAGTTTTACTGACAATATTGACCTTTGCTAAAATTTTTTACCAGTCACGAGAGAGGAGATAAGCTCAGTTCTTTAATTTTGTCATCAATGAGCTTGCGATGTTTATTGTGTCATTGTCGCACTTGTTGTCAAAAATTCAGTATAACGCATCGTAAATTTTCCCCATATTAAAACGAAGTATATTTTTAATGAGTCAATTCTACTCTCCCATCGCGCATTTGAAAGCGGTTTTAATGTAAAGGTGGGTATCTCATTCATTATGACATTCCACCGTAATGTTGATGCGAAAAAAAAAAACATAAATTTCTTGAACAATTAAAAAAAATTGTTATTTCCAATGAGCATTTAGCAACATCCCTTAGCACTAAATTAAGGGTGTGAGCTGCACAAATAACGTAAAACGCACGAGGATTCATGTCTAAAAATTTTTTTGAAGGCCAATATTTTTGCCTCTCATACTTGCCCCATTATCATACCTTTGGCCTCGTAAATCATCAAAATCAATATTCATTAATTTCAAAAATTCTAATAAATAATTAGATAATCCTTGTCCGGTAGTATCAGCAAGCGGTAAAAAACCTAGAAAATTCTCTCTAACTTCAGCAAGCTTTGTTGACGAATTGAGATAAACGAACCGAACAACAATAGTAAGTTGTTTCTTGTGTGAAATTCGACATTCAATATTGGTCAAAATTACGAGTCACCTTTTTGAAATTTTTTTCGGAATAATCTAAATGGGTTTCACATTTCATTTGCATATCGTAGGTGTGCAGTTTACCCTATTCCACGAACATACGCCTGTTTTGGATTACTTTGACAACGAATATTTTACTGTGCAAAATAAGAACAACGAAAGTTAATTGCAAATTACATTGTTGTTTATTGGAATAATTATTAGCGCCATTTACTTTCGTACTTCTTATGTTGCACAGTAAAATATTCGTTGTCGAAATAATCCAAAACAGGCGTATGTTCGTGGAATGGCCATAAGCATTAATAGCCTTTGAAAAAAATACGGAAAGCTCACTTGTATATTTTTGTTATTTGTAGTTTTTTTTAAAGAATTTTGAAAATTTTGAAAGGACAAAAAGCGTAAGTTTGAGCCTAGCAAATGTTCGGCTTGCGCCCCTTGGACTTGGCGCCCGGGTGCCTCGCACCCCTTGCACCCCCGGGTTGAGACGGCCCTGCCAATAAGAATGGCTCTCGGTCATATCTCAGGAACCGTTTATAGTACAACTTCTAGAAAAAAATATTTATAACAAAAGTTGCCTCGGGAAAAGCCTGGAAATTATTTTCAGAATTGTAGATTCACCGCTAGAGGGCGTAATTGAATATCAAAAATTAAAAAATCAAAATTTTACAAAATTTGCCTAACGAAAGGGCACTGGAAATCCGACCATCGTATTCTTTATAAAATTCTGCGCATGTTATTTGATTTCACAAGTTTAAGTCTATCTTTGCAAACAAGAGGTGGGGATGAGTGGGAACCTTGTTATGAAAAAATGGCTGTAAGTCCGGTTCTGCGAAATCGAATTTTGCAAACTTGGTCTGGTGGAAAACAGCTCCTTTTCGTCAATGTAGAGTTACAATTTCGAAACAGTCTATTAAGTAATGTGCCAGCTAGGAGGCGTTATTTAATTATTTTCAGAAATCTAGTTTTCTTTGAAAATATTAAATACAAGTATGCAAGTATGCATTTTTAATTCTGTATTACAAAATTAGATCAAATTAGCAACAGAATAGCGAAAACCGCATATCGATACCTTTTTTCTATCTCGAAATATCTTAACAAACGTGTAAATTTTAAACATAACTGTTATTGTCACCGGTAAACAAAGTTGAGAAAAGGTAGTGTGCGGTGGAAAAAACAAATAAACATTTTTTAGATGTCAACGTGTATTAATTAAAACAACAATAGGACAAACAACACTATAAAATATAACAAAGAAATAAAAACAACTACTTAGTGACGACTTAAATGTTCAAATTATGGCCCATAATTTTCAATGCAAGTATTTACTCTTTTAGTCTAGAGTATAGTGCACAGCAGTCTCAATTTCTGCTCTCGCAATGCTATGCATGGCGTTTCCTACTCTCTTGATCATATTTTCTCAAGGTCTTTAACAATATCTTTAATCCGCCCCCATAAATAAAAGTTTAAAACAGGTAAATCTGATGATCTGGCTAGCCAAAAAGTAGGCTTCCACGTCCCATCCATCTGTCAGCGAATGACTTATCTAAAAAATCTCTTACTACTCTGGAAAAATGCGTGGGACAACCATCGTGCTGAAACAACATCGACCTACAAACTGCTAGCAGTACATCTTCCAGAAGAAGAGGCAATTCATTCCTTAAGAAAATTTCAAATTCCTTGAAAGAGTAAAAATGCTTGAATCAAAAATGATGGGCAATAATTTGAATATTCAAGTCGTCACTGAGTAGTTGTTATTATATCTTTGTTATATTTTGTAGTGTTGTTTGTCTTATTGTTGTTTTAATTAATTATAGAAAATGTTTCTTTGTTTTTTCCACACCACACTACCTTTCCTCAACTTCGTTTACCAGTGACAGTAACAGTTATGTTTAGAATTTACACGTTTGTTAAGATATCTCGAGATAGAAAAAAGGCATCGACCTGCGGTTTTCGCTATTCTGTTGCTAATTTAATCTAATTTTGTAATACAGGATTAAAAACGCATACGTGTATTTAATATTTTTCAAAGAAAACTAGATTTCTGAAAATAAATAAATAACGCCTCCTAGCTGGCACATCACTTAATAGGCTGTTTCGAAATTATAACTCTTACATTGACGAAAAAGAGCTGTTTTCAACATTTTTTTCATAACAAGGTTCCCACTCACCCCCACCTCTTATTTGCAAAGGTAGACTTAAACTTGTGAAATCAAATATGCGCAGAATTTTATGAAGAATGCGATGATCGGATTTCCAGTGCCCTTTCATTAGGCAAATTTTGTAAAATTTTGATTTTTTAATTTTTGATATTCAATTACGCTCTCTAGCGGTGAACCTACAATTGAATCGCTTATTGTATAAAGGGAATAAGTCTACTTCCGTACTAAATTAAAGTGAGATATACATTTTATCAAACCAACGTCGACGGATCGATGAGTCTATAAAGGAAATTTGTATCTCTCACCATACGCGAAATATCACACGATAAAATTTTTGTTGAGCGTATATAAACGAAACTAGTCCGGGACTGATTACCTTTATACAATAATTCTTGTGGCACCACCATCTTTTGTGTCATTTTGTTTACAGAGTCGTTTATTTTATTACTTCGGTTAGCTTATGTACGTTAGTTAGTCTTACGATATATTTTAGGTCTTGTTTGTAATAATAAACCTTTTTTTAATAAATAAATTAATAATTTAACTGTAGAGAAGCAGCAAAAAAAACGACTTTTTGGTCTTAATAGTTTTCAAAGCCAAGTTTGCTGTATCACATGTCACTCTACTTGTCTCCTTCTACATTTAATCTGTAGAACAAAATTTGATAGGTCATCAAGTTTCTAAACTAAATAGTTTTTTTCGTTTTTCTCAAAACTAAGTATTGTGGACGTATACCCTTTATACAATAAGCGCTTCAATTATGAAAATAATTTCCAGGCTTTTCCCGAGGCAACTTTTGTTATAAATATTTTTTTCTCAAAGCTGTACAATAAACGGTTCCTAGGATATGGCCGAGAGCCATTCTTATTGGGACACACGGTACATAACATACTAGCTGAAGTTAACATAATAACTATGTAGACTCAACAACCTAGACCACAACTATCAACCAAAATATACTCATATTTTGGACATATAACTAGAAGAAGAGAAGGAATGAAACGAAGGATAGTTCGTGAAGATCCAGAGGAAGATCTCCAGTACCATGGTCTGACCAAATAAAGGAAATTACTGGTTACTCTCTCTCCGACGCAAAACAACACGCACAGGAGAGAGATAATTGCACAGAAATAGTCAAATAAATTACCTGACGCCAGTGCATCCTTACGAAGGAGAAGAGATAGAGGAGGAGGATGTAAATAAGCTGAGAAAATTTCTAATTTGGTATCTATCTTTTTGCTACTGGCCTTTATTGAATTGCTTCAGCTTTCTCAGGATCAGTTTTTCATTTGGTTATTTTCATTTTAAGAGCACACAGTAGCGATCAACAGGTAGCAACAAACGCGTTCCAAGATTGCGGCTGTAATTTTGAATATTTTGTCGAGATATTTGGCACACATATTCGTAATATAATAAAGAATGGCGGTACAGAGCCCAATTTCAGAAATATGTGAGTATGTGGAAATTACTCTATAACTAAATAAAACATTGCAAAAGGGAGCCTGTACCGCCATTAAGAAGGACAAAAAATAAACTTTCTTCAAATAAATTTTTTTATCCAGTGCCTAGATTTTGTGTCACATTGGAACTAGGTACTAAAAATCGATTTTTTTTATAACAAGAAATCGAACGTCACTGACTTGGCAACATTTCGCGGCTATGTGTATAAAAATTATTGTTTTTCATAGTATAAACGTCACTGTCAGTGTCGAATTACCGACGCAATGTTGCCTCACTTTTGAAAGTTTGCAGAACTTTCGCAATCTTGGACCGCGTTTGTTGCTACCTGTTGATCGCTACTGTTTGCTCTTAATGCAGAATCCTTAACGACTATTTGAGTACTTCGTAATTAATAATTTATTAATTATATTTATTTTTTTAGTCTAGTGGATCCGCTTGCTGTGAGTAAACTGGTCTCTTATTTTGACATAACAAGTACTGAAACTAAAGAAGACGCCTACTTTTGGGCGGCTTTATTGTTACTTAACAACTTACTGTACACAATATATTCCCATAATGCTCTATTATGGGCTGAGAAATTGGGAATTGAGATCAGAACATCATTCTCTGCCTTGTTATACAGAAAAGCTCTACGACTGACGCCTTCAGCGGTTGCAAAAATTAGTTTAGGAAACCTAGTGACGTTAATAACAAAGGATGTTTATACATTTCAACTGTCGATTTGGATGATAAACGATCTATGGAGTGGATCCGTACAGATCTGTGTACTCTGCTATGTTTTATTTACTAAAATTGGAGTGGCATCCTTCATTGGAATTGGAATGGTTCTACTTGCTCTACCTTTACAAGGTAAGTAAATTTATTATTTTTCCATGTTAATGCAGAGTTTTTTAAATGCCTTTTCATGAAGCGCATTTTTTTCAAGTTTATACATATACAGGGTGGGCCAAAGAAAACAGTCCACCTCGATATTTGGCAGTAGTTATTAGATTTTAAGGAAATTAAATAATTTTTTGATATACAGGGTAGCGAGAAAGTATGGAAACACGATAATTTCTCGGAAACCGCTAGAACAATTTTTATAGAATTTGGTGGGTAAGGGTTTTCTAATGCGGCCGATATTATAGTGGTAATTATATTGTTGTCAAATCATCCGTTTTTCTGGAAATATAATGAACTTTCTTATTTCAAATGGAACTCCCTGTATATTTTTTACGTTTTGATGCCCATTAGAAATACTGATTATTTTTTATGTTATAAAAAATTTAAACAAATTATAAAAATTAATTTTTTCGACCCGGGTAGACATTATTTCAGCTTCTTTGGATCATTGGAAACAAAAAAGTTTTTTTGTAATTTTTCTCTAAAGCTAATCGTTTCCGAGTTATAAACAATTTAAAACTGAAAAAAAAAGAAAAATGACGATTTTCTAGGTTTAAAAACACAAGTAAAAAATATTATTTTTGAAACCACGAAGTGCCTAAATTCAAAATCAATCCTTATTTTATCAATGATTCAAACAACCTAAAATAATGTCAATCTAGGCCGAAAAAAAATTATTTTTATAATTTGTTTTAATTTTTTTTAAGTAAATGTAACAATAATTCCGCAATTATGGCGTTTAGGTACCTATAGGGAATATAACATGAAAAATAATCAGTATTTCTTAAGGGCTTCAAAACGCAAAAAATATATGGGGTGTTCTATTAGAAATAAGAAAGTTCATTAGATTTCCAGAACAACGGAAGATTTGACAATGTAATTACCACTATGATATCGGCCGCATTAGAAGACCCGAACCCACCAAAACCTACAAAAATCGTTCTAGCTGTTTCCGAGAAATTACCGTGTTTCCATACTTTCTCGCTACCCTGTATATTTCATACTAGTGACGTCATCCATCTGGACGGGATGACGTAATAGATGATTTTTTAAATAGAAATAGAAGTCGTGTGGTAGCTCATTTGAAAGGGTGTTCAATTCTCTATTCAGTAATATAAACATGAATATCATAATTTATACAGGGTGGCGTAAATCAATTTAATTCAACAAATATATTTTTTGTTTACCCTGTATAAATAATGATATTAATGTTTATATAACTGAATAGAGAATTAAACACCCTTTCAAATGAGCTACCACACGACCCCTATTCCCATTTAAAAAAAATTATCGATTACGTCATCACGCTCATATTATGGATGACGTCACCAATATGAAATATATGCCAAAAATTGTAATATGAAAATAAAAATCGACCTGTTTCGGCTTTTCCTTAAAATCTAATACCTACTGCCAAATATCGAGGTGGACGGTTTTCTTTGGCCCATCCTGTATATAGTCATCATGAAATAATAAATATATGCTGTTCAATAAGTTTTGAGGTTCGATAACAAAAACACAATTTTATGGTTTGAAATACAATACAGTCTCCCTGAATGTCAATACACTTGTTACAATGAAATTCCAATTTATCAATTCCGACTCCACAGATTTCCACGATTTACAACGACTCCACAGTCTTCTTGTATAGAATAAGACTAGCCGAAAAGATGAAAAACGAACCTACAGGATCGCCTGAAGAAATGTATAACACTCTTAAAACGTATCTACACGAAGCGGCAAATGAGGCTGTAGGAGAAAAATCATTAGTAGAAACACGGAAAAACTACTGGTGGAACGAGGAACTAGAGGATCTTATAAAACAAAAGAAAGAACTTTATAATAAATGGCTAGCCTCACAAAATCTAGAAGATAGATAAATGTACAAAAGGTACTGCTATATGGTCAAGAAGCAAGTAGCGAAAACAAAAAACAAATTCTGGGACAGAAAATGCCATGAGATCGACAGATTAATAGGGAGCTCAAAATGTAGAGAAGCCTGGAAAACTGTAAGAACCCTCAAAACTAATAGAAACGAAAAAGTAACGATAGACCCAATTGGACAAGAAACGTGGAAAAACTATTATGCAGACTAACTAACTGAAAAAAGAGAGACATTTAAGAATGTTAATTCCGACTTCCAAATGACTCAGAATAACTGTGATCCATTTACACTGAAGGAAATAAAACAAGCATTATCGAAAATGAAAAACAATAAAGCTCCTGGGCCCGGAGGTATACCTGTGGAACTCTTTAAATTTTCCCCGGATGTAGTATTGGAAAACTTGACGATAATGTTTAATAAATGCCTGAATGGAGAAAAGATACCATTCGAATGGAAAGCTGCAAGCATAAGCTCCATACACAATAAAGGGAGTAAACATGACTGCACAAACTACAGAGGACTCAGTGTTATAGCTTCCGCGGGTAGACTGTACGGCAGAATACTACGAGATAGAATAGAAAGCCAATATGAGGACTGGAAGGAGCAGAGTGGTTTTAGAGCAGGAAGATCGTGTATTGATAACCTGTTTTGTATAAAACAATTAATTGAAAAATCACTAGCATATGGGAGTCAGCTACATCTAGTATTTATAGATTTGAGAAAAGCCTATGACAGTGTACCGGTAAATAGACTTTGGAAATCTCTAATAGAGAACAATGTACACCCACAGTACATTACTGCGGTGAAAAGTTTTTTACCAAGGAAACAGTAGTTATATAAAAACGAGAGATGGACACTCAGAATACTTTCAGGTTAACAAGGGTCTAAGACAGGTATGCTGCCTATCCCCTACCCTCTTCAAAATTTATATAAACACGGCTCTGAAGAAATGGTTCAGAAAATGTAAGAAAATGGGAGTACAAATTGAAGAGGGTGATCTGACTTCTTTGTTATTTGCTGACGATCAGGTGGTTCTAGCGGAGGATACAGAGGACGCTGCTTATATGTTTCGAAAACTGATAGAGGAGTATGAAGATTGGGGTCTGAAATAAATACAAACAAAACAGAATATATGACAATTGGCTGCACAGGCGCAGACCTAGACTTAGAAGGAAAAATAATAAAAAACACTAAAGAATATAGATACCTGGGAGTTACATTGACGGAAGATGGAAACGACGAAACAGACATACAACAGAAATTAGGTAGTAGTTCAGAGAAATAAGGAAAAAAAATATCGTGTTGGTGACACATCCCCCTCCAGGCTGAAACCAAATTTTTCGAGTAATATGGTCATCTATAATAATAACCTATATGTTTCCTGCAGCTGATTTTGATGATATACATAGTTATAAACAAATGAAGATCAAAAAACGGTAAATTTTCGCTTTTTTCGTCTCTTACTAAAAAATTTGGCATTTTAAACAAATTTGAGAGTAATAAACTCATAAACCGTATAAAAAACTTCAATATGGCGTTCGCTGAATATGTCTATCCTTATTGGTTACTTAGAAAATTGCCAAATAAATCATAAATTTTGAGTTTTTATAAATATTCATAACTTATGTAAAAATTAACTTAGAACCTTCTTATTACATGGAATGCTGAGACTTATGGTGCTTAAATTACACCCTAAATTCCAAAGCAATTGGTCAAATAGTTTAAAAGTTATTTAATTTGTTTATCCAAAATTAATTTTTTTTGCAACACTGTAAGTCAGAAAATGATGAAGTTACAGTAATATTTTGGATAGTTTATGAAAGAAGAAAATTTACAGTATTAATTTAATTTAAAAAAAATGACAAAAAATAATTATAGATATTGCAAAATAATTTTGCAAAAACATGTGAATTAAAAAAATGGGGGGGCTAACTTTGTCCCTAAATGTCCTAGAACAGTTGTTTTTCTTTATAAATGTGTATAAAAATTCAGTCTTTCTAAATATGAAAAAATAATTTTTCTGCGGGTAACGGTTAAAAAGTTATTCTAATTGTTTATAAGTAAGCAAAAAATTGACATGTTTTTGCAAAATAATTTTACACTGTTTAAACTGTCCGAAGTATTATTGTAACCTCATAATTTTCTGACTTATAGTGTTGCAAAAAAAATGAATTTGGGAAAAATAAATTAAATAACTTTTAAACTATTTGACCAATTGCTTTGAAATTTAAAATATAATTAAGTACAAGAAGTCTCGGCATTCCGCGTAATAAGAAGATTCTAAGTTAATTTTTACCTAAGTTACGAATATTTATAAAAACTCAATATTTATGATTTATTTTGCAATTTTGTAAGCAACCAATAAGGTTGGACATATTCAGCGAATGCCATATTGAAGTTTTTTATACGGTTTATGAGTTTCTTACTCTCAAATTTGTTTAAAGTGCTTAAATTTTTGGTAATAGATGAAAAAAGCGATAATTTACCGTTTTTCGATCTTCATTTGTTTATAACTATGTATATCATCAAAATCGGCTGCAGGAAACATATAGGTTAATAATATAGATGTCCATACTACTCAAAAAATTTGGTTTCGGCCTGGAGGGGGATGTGTCACGAGAAAAACCTTATTTCTCTGGACTATAGAGGAAGAGCCATCACAAGTCAGAAAAACTCATTACTATGGAGTAAAGATATACGAAATAGTATATTAAGTATGGAGAACGGTAAGGGTTTTATACCGATCGAAGACAATTGTTTGGAGGAGGAGCGGAGCGACCACTCCAATTATTGTCTGAAATCCTTAACGTTCGACATGCTTATAACGTTTTTTGCACGATTGATACCATTATAAATTATAAAATTAAACATTTTCGTCATGTTGACTAGTTTCATTCATTTTATCAAGATAGATACTTTGGTTCTTAGGTAGCAACTAGGGTGCATAACAACAATGGAGAATTGAGTTTTTATTTAGTTGTCAATAATTTTAAGTACAATTTTGATTATTATAAATTAAAATATGAGCGAAAGTGAATTTGAAGAAATTGAACGGGCTTGGGAAGAAGGGTGTTCCGCAATTATTCCCGAAAAATCCAAAAAATAATGTGCAATACTAGTAATACTACTAATGTATGCCATTCTGCAGGAGTTTCTGTTAGAAGTGAAACCACAGCCCAAACAAGTGGGATTTCATTAAATAATTTAACAAATTGTACCATAAGTTTCAATATTAATAAATAATTCGTTAGTTTTCTTTATTCTTTCAACAAATAAATTAAATTTAAGAGATTTTTTAACACAACGGTAAGTGAATTACTTACCGTCGAGTTGGAGTACTTACCGTCGAGTTGGATTACTTACCGTCGAGTTGCTAGTAAAGTCACCTACTGACGTAAAATATGTCACGGTAAACAGTCAAAAATGATCAATCGTGCAAAAAAGTACAAAAAAAACTATATAAAACATTTATTGAAAGTACAGTTACATATGGCTCAGAAATCTGGACAGTAAATAAGAAAATGCAGAACCGAATAAACGCAGTAGAGAACAATTTTTGGCGAAGATGCTGTAGATTAACATTACACGATCATGTAAGAACAGATATAATAAAAGAAATGATGAAGGTGGAAACAACATTAACGGATACGTTAGAGAGAAAACAACTATCCTGGTACGGACACATGAGAAGAATGAATAATGAGAGATTACCGATTAAAACCTGGAGGTGGATCCCAAAAAGAAGAAGGAAAAAAGGAAGACCAAAAAAGTCTTGGGAAAATGGATCAATATAGCTTTTGTTGCTAGAATATTGTATGCGCCACCCATTTTTACGGCGTTTAGCGGTTTTTTATTCTTTTAAAAATATACTGTAACACGTCGGTACTAAAATGGCTTGTAAACAAAAAAAGAATGTGTGTGTACTTTGTACGCACGTAAGAAGTTATACTTCTATTATATGATTTAAACGAAATTAATATACTTTTTATTTATATTTTATTTAAATATTAAACTAATTTATACTTACTACTTCTCAAACATTTTTATTAAAATAGTGCCAAAAATTAAAATAATAAAAGAATAAAACACACACAAACACATTAAAAATGCCACAAATGATTTCTGAACATTAATTGTCGGAAAAATTTTTAACTAAATACGTATTTTCTGAAAATAAAATTATATAATAAATATACTTACAATCATAAAATGTATAAAAAAAAATAAAAAAATAAAAGTTTTTATTGGGATTCGAACCAGCTATCAGCGCGGTTGGTATATTGGGGTTCATTCGCCTTAAACGCTTCGCCACGGAGGTAATGTGTCATTATGTGCGAAGATCGACTAACTAAACGGATTAAGCTTTCGACATTTTTGAATTAAATTAAATTATTTTGATTTTGAATTGAAATGATTTAGAATTGAAAAAATACAACAAAACATAGAGTGAGAAAACAATATATTAGGTGAACATTGATAGAAATTTTGATGGTAATCAAATTATGTAAATAAAAGTATTACGTACTATGTATTTTGGTAGGTTCAAATAGGTAGGTACCTATGATACATTTACAATTATTACGTACCTGTTGCTTTTAAAAACTATTTAAATGTCACTACAATTATAAACTTTTTTGTTTCTGCCCTCACAACAATAAAACTAATATATTATACATTTGTTTACCTTCATATTGAACAATTATTTATTATTGACAGATCATTTCAACACCCAATCAGAGCCCGTATAACGACTAATACCATACTGTCGGTGTGCGCATGCGCGCAGATCAATATAAATTCACCCTCAATCTCAATCGCGCCTAAAGAAGTATAACTTCACAAATGAATTGACAGATTTAAATGAAACTTTACATACGTTAATATGAAGAGTGTAGAATATACCAATATACCTAACAAAAGAAATGACTGGTAGCAACGCCCTCTCTTATCGAACCGCAAAACTTATTGAACAACCAATTGTAATATGTATAGAAGAAAATATATTGTTTTAAATATAATGCCTTTTTTAGCTTATATCGGTAAAGTAGTAGGAGACTATCGATATGCTACAGGACATAAGACTGATGAACGATTACAACAAACTCAAGAAACGTTATCTACAATAAGAATTATAAAGATGTATACATGGGAAAAGTTTTTCGAAAAAAAGATTAATAAAGCAAGAAAGTAAGTTGATTTTTTAGTTTAAATAAATTCATTAATATTTTTTTCTGGATTTTATGGATTTTTGGTTTTAGGCAGGAATCAAACAAAATATTAATCGTATATGAACTGAGAATGATCCAAATCGTTGTGGGCATCTTATTTTCCAAATTTGGATTCTACTGTCTTGTTATGGCTTACATTTGGTTTGGGTACGCAACCGACACCGAGCTCATCTTTTACTTAAGCACGATGTTTAAGGACATAGAGTACTACCTAGGTGGTCTTATTCCCTACGGTTTAGGCAGAGCAGCTGAGCTTTACTCAGCGCTGAGGAGAATTAACTCAGTAATAACCGCAGAAGAACTTCCACCAAAAATAGGTTCTGATGAACCAACCAACGAACCAATTTTGGAACTTGCAGAAGCTGATGTTTTTATAAATGACTACCATATTTTAAAAAATATTAATTTCAAAGCAAAACCTGGTTTGACTTTGGTGACCGGTAAAGTGGGATCAGGCAAAAGCTCTTTATTAAAAGCTTTGCTACAGGATTATCCTTTAGACAAAGGTTGCATATTGTCTAAAGGAAGGATTTCATATGCTTCGCAAGATCCTTGGCTGTTTCCATCTTCCATTAAGCAAAATATTATATTTGGTGAGAAATTTGATGAAAAAAGGTATTTATTTTTATTATTTTCTCATATCATCATACATTTCTTTTGTATTTTTATGTATTTATTTCAATCAGATAATGAATCTAGGCAAATATAAATTAAGAGAAAACACAATAATACTGCAGATGATTCTCGAGCAAACAGTAAGAGGTCGAAGGTGTATTGGCATGAGCTGAAAAATATTCTACATATAACTAGGGTTACCATACGTCCGGATTTCGTCCGGACAGTCCGGATTTGAAAGACATGTCCCGATTGCCGTCCGGATATGAGAAATGTCCGGATTTTTTTCTTTGCTAAAAAAAAATGGAAAACATTTGGTCCAATGGTGGCCATTTTTTTATATCGTTCTGTAATATTATTTTCTAGGTCTAAAGTATGTTAAGACAGGTGTATATACAGTGTGGAGGCACTTATGGAATAAAATTATTTCTGTCCTTGTATCAAAAAATTATAAAAAACGCTGAGACCCGTCGATTTTTAAATAAAAATGTGCACTTTTCAAACATAAACCTAAATGTACAGGGTGATCCTTGCAAGTCTAACAGAATCCATAAACTTTATTTTTAATGGAACACCCTGTATATTCTTATACTTTTAAAATCTGCTTAACAACCTGATTTCAACGCACTATATCATGTAGGGTGTATTATGAGTAATACAGGGTGAAATTTTAAAATTAAAGAGTATGGAAACCACTTATGGAATAAAATTATTTGTGTCCTTAATTTAAAAAATTATAAAAATTACTGGAACACGTCAACTTTTAAATTCTAATGGGCGCTTTACAAACAAATTTAAATATACAGGGTGATTCAAGCAAGTACAGCATAGTCCATGATCTTTAGTTTTAATGGATCACCCTCTACATTTTTATATTTTTAGAATCTGCTAAACAACCTCATATCAAAAAAGTGTATTATGTAGGGTCCTTTATGAAAAATACAAGGTGAAATTTTGAAATTGTTTATAAATTTTGTCAAGACATTAAATACAAAACTCAATAGATTTAATACTTAGTTTAGAAAATTGATGCCTTTATTTAGCTAATTTAAAATATATATCATTATTTAAAGCATGATAAATTATTAATTTTAAAATTTTATGTAGGTATTTAATATATTGCCGAAGCAACATAATTTTAAAATTTTACCTTGTATTATTCATAATAGGCCCTACATAATAGTTATACATTTTTATGATATGAGGTTGTTTAGCAGATTGTAAAAATATAAAAATATGTAAGATGATCCATTAAAACTAAAAATCATGGACTATGCTGTACTTGCGTGAATCACTCTGTATATTTTAATTTTTGTTTGTAAAGCGCCCATTTGAATTTAAAAGTTGACTTGTACCAGTATTTTTTATAATTTTTTAAAATAAAGACACAAACAATTTTATTCCGTAAGTGGTTTCCATACTCTTTCCCTGTATTATTCATAATACACCCTACATAATATAGTTTGTTGAAATACGGTTGCTAAGCAGCTTTTAAAAATAAAAGAATATACAGGGTGTTTTATTAAAAATAAAGCTTATGGACTCTGTTAGACTTGCAAGAATCACCCTGTACATTTAAATTTATGTTTGAAAAGTGCACATTTTTATTTAAAAATCGACGGGTCTCAGCGTTTTTTATAATTTTTTGCTACAAGGACAGAAATAATTTTATTCCATAAGTGCCTTCCATACTGTATATTTTAAACTGCCAGAGATTTTCGATGTTAGTTGCATATTGTAGCGAAAGAGCTGTACTTTTAATTGTGCCATATGTATTTCGTATATATATATGTACAATGTAGAGGTAGCAACACAGTCAAATTCACATTTTACATTTTCTACAACCCATTGACTACCCCTGTCCGGATTTTGTCTTAATAAATTATGGTAACCCTACATATAACCCACATAACAATGATGTTCGTATCATGTTCTAAGCATATACTACCAACATTCGTCGGAGTATATTCTTTTTTCGGAAAGACATTCTAAATTTCATGTTCTTTGCATATACTTTAAAGTATATTCTCGTACCTAATATACTGAGTACATTCGTGTACATAGTAACTCGGAATATTCGTAAAAGTTTATTCTTAGAATATACCTTTATCGAATGTTCTTAACACATACTTATAAGTACATTCTTAACACATACTTATAAGTAGATACTATTCTTAGAATATACCTTTATCGAATATTCTTAGCACATACTTATAAGTACATTCTTAACACATACTTATAAGTAGATACTTTTAAAATATCTTAAAAATAATACGTATGTATAGGAAGTATGAATAATATTAGCCTTATATATTATCAACTTCGTTATATTTTAGAATAATTAATAAAATTTATGTATGTAGGTAGTATTGGACGAATTTCATTTCAAAATTGTTGTATGGTAAAAAAGTTTAAACATTAACTGTATTAACGTTTATTATTAAAAATTCGTTTTCATAATTGAAATAACTTTACTATTTCGAGTTTATTTACATCGTTGGAATTTGAATTTAGGTACATTCAATTCAATACGGGCCATTCCATAACCAAAACATGCCAAACCACCCCCTTATCTATGGCCAAAACCCACGGCTTTGGTGTTGCCAACCGTCGAGTAATCTTTTTCCGTCAACCTTAAAAATTCCCACTTTTATAAAAAAATTCCCTCATGTTTACAAAATCTGAGAAGATATGTTTAATTATTTTCAAATATTTTGATTTTTTTAATATTTTACAATTTGGATTAGAACAAAAATTCCCTTTTGAGTTAACTTTTCCCTTTATCACCTTTTATGTTGAAAATTCCCGCAAAAAGCGAAATTTCTCTCCGTTTGGCAACACTATAACCACCGGTGCACCGATGTTGTTATTCCACAATACATATCCCCCACCCCCTCCCCGTCTTTTCTTATTCTGACCATTTCTTACCTGCACAACGCGAACGGTAAAATATGAAATCGAAAATAGACATTATTTGTATCTATGCAGTGGTGAAGACTAATGATAAAGTACTGGGACTAAAGAACATACATAATCTCCTTTATTTTGTTTACGGTGCTTCAAAATAGGTATATGTAATCTATTTTGGTAACTCAATATTATTTAATAAATACATATAAGTAAGTACATATAAGTATATAAATTTTAGTTACTCATACATAGTTTAGTTTAGCTAAATATTATAATATAATAGTTTATATAGATAACTAAAATTTATAAATATGTACTTACTTTTTAAGTAATATTGCAGAATGTAGGTACTAACTACATTCTCATTTGCCATTAAAATATGTAAATATAATAGGTGTTTGGTGGAACCAGTAGAACCTAAGATGAGATTAGGTGATGCTGAAAACATACTTCTGAGCAATATAGCACTTGATAGCACTTTCTTAGAATATCCTTAAAAATATATTCATCTAATACAAAGATGTACAGTAGTACGTTCTAGGTATATAAATAGAAGGTTTATAGCACTTCCTTGGAATATTCTAAAAAGTACGTTCTTAGTATAAACTAAAAAGATGTGCGGTAGTACGTTCTAAGTATATAAATAGAAGGTTTATAGCACGTCCTTGGAATGTTCTAAAAAGTATATTCTTAGTATATACTGAAAAGAAGTGCGGTAGTACATTCTAAGTATATACATAGAACGTTTAAGTATTGTAATGTAGTATATACTCAGTATGTGCTTTGCACATTCGCAATGGTAATTACGCATATTCTTAGTATATACTTTTTCTGAAAAGTATGTTCTATGAATCTACTAAGAATATGAAATTGTTATGTGGGAATAGACTGAAATATGAAACGCAGGAAACTTTTTCTTAATGCGAAAGACCATGGTAGTTGTGGTACTCGCCACTCCACTCTTTCAAATGGGTCTATTGTAACATTTTGTCCTATTCTATCTCGTCTCCATTCTTTCGCCAAAAACGAAACCGTTTATTTACATTTTGTTTTACACAATACTCTGTATTAGAGTACACAATGATAACGATTCAGATGGGTAGACTGAGATGCGTTGTTGGAATATTTTCCTGAGTGTCGCCCGTTTGGTATTTTAATATCTGGGTAAACAGTTTACTTGAATCGTTATCGACTGATTGAGTTTTTGTCAACGAAGTAAAAGGTGTTTGTGTATTGGATCAGCTGTGTGCATAAGCGTACCATCTGGTAAAGCCCCTGTATATGCAATAAATTAGGTACCTAATTGAAGTTATTAATATAAAAAATGTTATTTAACTGACTTTTCAACAAAATATTTTATTAATACGTATTTGCTCTTGATCTATACAGTCCGTCTAATTTACTTACCGTTGCACGTCATTATCTACGCCAGAGATCTTAAGTTGACATAGTTGCCAAAGTATAAAAAAATCCTGAATCCATTTTAAATCAAATAGATCACATAATTATTGTAAACGTGCATTATACAACAACAAAAAATTAATATTCAATGTAAATAACTACAAACTTAAGAAATAGAGAACAAGAATTAAGTTATAATCTTTTAAGATTTGCAGTGCAAGCGTTTTTGCACTGCATTGTTAATAATTAAAAAACGGCTCCGAACTCTTGGCATGAAGCCGGTAGGATTCTTTGTATCTACAATAACAACTAAAAAGATTCGAAAAGTCGTGATAAAATTAGGTGAAATTTATATTTTTATAGTAGAGGATCTTTTTATAGTAAAATAAATAATAAAAACAGTAAATATAATAAAACAGATACTTATAGTAAAGAATATAAACAAATATGAAGTGTAATCACCGCAACTGTCAAATAAATGTTACCAATTTATTCTAAAATGTCACCTTCGTTCGATTACAGTTACAGTGCGTTCCGAGCAAATGTGCTTCATAAAAACGCTTTGTAATCCATTTATGCAAATTAAATGAAACATATTATTGTGTATTTCTTTAGGTTAACATTAATAAAAATCTTCAAATATTATTTCTACGCATATATAATAAAATATGTCTAGTGGCTGTAATTCCAGTGTACTCGACAAAGTGATTCTAAAAAAGAACACACCTACCGCCTAAATATTTCGTGTTGGTATCATGCGACGTCACAGGCTATGACGCGGATGACGTGCAACGGTTAGTAAATTAGACGAAGTATAGCTGTTTATTTAACATCAAAGATGTAATAAAATCGTTAGAAATTTCTTTTCTTTCCTCTTTCAACGGTACGTCACTGGAGACGGAAAGCAAATCTGACAGCTGGTCGCCATTTGCGACCTCCTTCTTGGACTCAAGGTTATTTGACATGTAATCCTTCCTGTTATTTTATACCTATTCTAAGGAAAATACCTATTCAATCTTACTAATTTTGTTTGGGCTTAAGTTGATTTTAATGAATAAATTAAATAAACATAAAATTGTAGTTTTGTATTTAGTGAATAAAAATTAAAACGTTCGTATATGGTTACCTACTTGTCAAAAAAATTGATGTTGACGTAAGTATAACAAGAGAATTGAAAAACGTCAATATTTTTGACAAATAACCATAGGCCGACGTTTGAATTTTTATTAGCTTATTAGTTAAAAATCAGCTTAAAACCAAACAAAATTAGTATGATTGAATAGGTTTATTAAAATTGTAGTTTGGCATATTAATAAATGTTCAAACGCTCGCCTCTGGTTATTTGTCAAAAAAGTTGACGTTGACGTAAAATCAATTAGAGGATTGAAAAATGTCAACTTTTTGATAACTAACCAGAAGCCGATTTTTGAATATTTTTTAATTAAATGAGAAACTCCAATTTTAGTATTTATTTAATTTATTCATAAAAATGAGCATAAACTCAAAAAAAAATAGTATGGTTGAATAAGTATTTTCAATACCTTTCAAACGACGTATCACTTGCCATAAAGTCCCATTTAAAATATCGGTCACAGTAGCGCTGTAACGCCATCTGTCACTATTACGTCACCTGTGTTATGACTAGTTAAGAAGCTTACATCCGTTTATTTCCTCCCTCCAAAATTCACTATTATAAGTAGAACCGTTCAAAATATACGAGGGGAGGAACGGACTTTTGACTAGCACTGTATAACCTACGTTACACAACCATAACTCAGAGTCGTAACTACCATTGGGGCAACCGGGGCAGTGCCTCGGGGCCCCAGACCAAGGGGGCCCCCGTTTGGTTGACCGTGCATAGATTTTAACGAAGAAAATAGAAATATGTATTTTAAAAGCCGATTCTAACAAAATATTATCAAATGACACAATTTTAAAAAGACCTTTTAAAAAGACGGCAACATAGTTTTAATTTTTCACTGGGGAAATTAGTTTCATTTTTCGACTGAAATGCAGTTGGAACAGCGTAGGGCCCCTGAGGCCCCCGAGACCTTAACATAAAAATTTAAATTATTACTTAGGAAATTAGTTATTTCGTCGTAATAAAACCTAAAATGCCATTGGAAGAGAGGCCCCGGGCTAAACTGGGGCCCCCGAGACCTTTCGTAAACATATAAATTGTGACTGAGGAAATTAGTTATTTTGGCGAAATAAAAACTAAAATGTAACCGGAATCCCCAGGTCCCAACTACTTTGTCTTAACCAATTTACCATAGACCACATCCTGGTACGTGAAAGGAACCACATATTTAAAAGAAAGGTATAGATAAGATATAATAAGCACATTAGGATCAGTCCCACCAGTACACTGACCAGCTTCACTGATTGTGTTTGGCTCACACTGCAGTAGCTTAAGGCACCTTAAGGTGCAATTAAATCACAACGAACGCGAACGAAGGAACGATTTCGTAGGTGTTCGCTTGGTTATTACTTTGTAAGACCATTTACATTGTAGGGAACGAACGCATTCGTTGATAATCCGTCCGCAATGTCAGATACAGATGAAGATGTAATCATTAGCGCTGATAATTTTATAGTTATTGCAGGACATTCTGAAAAAAAGAAAGAAGAGAGTGTGGTGTTCACACAGGAGGGAAAATGCGCTTTCAGGGGGTTAAATATCAAACATTTTTCCGAACCCCCTTTGTGCTGGGGGTAAATTCCCCAGACCTCCCGGAAGGGGGCCCCCAAATCACATTTGCCCCGGGGCCCCCAACATCGTACTTACGACCCTGCCACAACTACGGTACTCATTACACATACATCCTTCTGCTTGAAGTAGAGTTTAAGCAGACTTTGATATTACTTGCCATTATCGACACCATTTATTTGTCCTTCATCCTCCTACTTTCTCATTTCTCAATACTTATTTGTTACAGTTGAGTCCGCGAATCTTTACCTGTGCGTCATCATTTAAAACATACGAAATAAGTCGATGATAAGTCGGAAATTGAAATTTACTAAACGCAACAGCAAGTCACTTAGTCCCGGCGCAAATTGATCCTAAGCGAACACAACCTGGCACCGGCGAGTTGCGTAGAGAGTTCTGCGCATCCTAATATCAGTGAATACAGTGCCAGGTCTAGCATGCAAACGTTTGTCATCGGAACACAATTTTCTGGTCTCGTGGGACGCGTGACTCAATTCTCAGTTGTGGTTTTGTTTTCGAGATGGACGTAGAAAAGCTAATAGAACTCGTTCGGAATTACTATTACTATAAACAACACTGATTGTGATTGGATTGTCGTTGCAAAAACTGCTTACCTATTACATATATTTATATCTCGTCTACATATTTTATTTTTAAGCATGAACAAGCCCGGTATGATGACACATTTTATTTGAGGGTAATGCGATATTCACAGATATGCTTAATGGTTTTTAATAATGAATCATTTTTAATGATAATGTTGTGTAGATTTAAGAAATGAATGATATTTACAAAATTTTTATACCTATAGAAAAGGGATTACGCCATCATTTGTGACATTGTATTTCTAGGCCTGGATCCCGCGTACCAACAAAAAGTTGATTAATAGCAAGCTGAAAATTTGTTAATAGCTTAACGGTGTCTCGTCAGACAAACTTTGATGTACGGGAACACTGAAACAGGGGAAGTGTTAATTGTAGAACAGGTCAAAAATTTGGAACGTCATACTACGAAAACGTCCCATGTATTTTGTCGGGACGGAACTACCAATTGATTTTTTACCCTTTCATTAAACTCTCATGCAAAAATCAGACTGGTATTTATCACCAACTGGGCATTTTAATAAATCCGACAAGAGAACATGTCAAATGACAGGAATTATGACAGGTGATAAATAGCAGTCTAATTTTAGCATGAGAGTTTAATGAAAGGGTAAGAAATCAATTGGAAGTTCTGTCCGATAAAATACATGGGAAGTTTTTGTAGTCTGACATTCAAAATCTTTAACCTGTTCCACAATTAAAACTACCCCTGTTCCAGTGTTCCCATACATTAAAGTTTGTCCGACTAGACACCGTTACGCTATTAACAAATTTTCAGCTTGCTATTAATCAACCTTTTTTGTTACGCGGGATCCGGTCCTATTCGTTTTAAGTAACCTTTTTTTTTTCTAAAAATGTGTTCTTGTAAAGGCATATCTGTTATCGCCGTTTATTTTGTCTACGAGTAGGTACCTAATAAAGTTATTAGAATTTTAATGACAAAGCGGTGTTGGGTTTTGATTATATTGTACTAATATTTACTTATCACAGTAAATTGTACTTACCATTCGCATTAAGTTCATTTCCGATTTTCTCCCATACTTCGTCTTTAAGTTTCGTCCTCATGTAATCCTTGTGGCTGGTATCATATACAATGGATATATTTCGTGTTGATTTCGATATTACCATAAATTTAGTTTTCTTTATGTTCAAGTCCATATTCTTCGCTGCAGTCTGCTATCTTATTCACCAATGTCTGTAGCTCTTCAAGTGTTTCTGAGATCAGAACGGTATCGTCGGCAAATCTCAGATTGTTTAATCTAACACCATTTATTTTAATACCTATGGATTGCTCAGAGAGTGTTCTATTCATTACGTCTTCGGAATAGAGATTAAACAGGGTTGGTGACAGTATACACCCTTGTCTCACACCTCGCTTTATTTCAATTTCTTCAGTGGTATTATTCTCTACTCTCACTACTGCTTTCTGATTATAGTACACATTTGCTATTAGTCGGATATCTCGTTTATCTAAATTCTTTTCTGCCAGGAGTCTGATTAGAAGATCATGCCGCACTTTATCAAAGGCCTTGTTATAATCTATGAAACACATCAGATACAGATACATCAGTATTTTGTAATCAGTATTTGTACTCAGTATCTACCACGCTACCACTGAGACCCGGTATCAAAAGTAACCGTTACACGTCCGCACTGATTTTGCCCGTCCCTCTATTCGTTGCAGAGAATGCCAACGGTTGGGTCTTGTTGTGATCAATATGCGGTGCGCTAGAAAAATAACTGCAAGGGTCACCCGTCCCGCCGGCGCAGGTTGTGACTCGCTTAGGTTCAATTTGCGCCGGGGCTAAGTGACTTGCTGTTGCGTTTAGTAAATTTCAATTTCCGACTTATCATCGATGATAAGTCGGATTATTTCGGATTAAGTCTTATTTCGTATGCTTTAAATGATGACGCACGGGTAAAGATTCGCGGACTTAACTGTATAATTGTATATTTTAATATTCATTTAAATTTTTTAGGTATTTGGAAGTAATAAGAGTTTGTGCATTAGAGTTCGATTTTAAATTGTTCGAGAAACGGGACGAGACGATAGTGTGCGATCGAGGAATGAATCTCAGCAAGGGTCAGCAGGCTCGTATTAACCTTGCCAGAGCTGTGTACAAAGAAAGTGAAATATATTTACTGGATGACTCTCTGACTGCTCTGGACAGTCAAGTACAAGACTATATATTTAACGAATGTATAAAAAAGTTTTTGAATGGAAAAATATGTATTCTCGTGACACAAACTTTAAATCAAATAAAAACTGCAGAAAACTTAGTAATTATGGAAAACGGTCAAATAAAATTGATTGATAAACTAGACGAAAAATATATAGAAGAACTAGAAACAATCATAACAAGCGATGAAGTTAATGATGAACATCAAGAAAATGATAATAAAACCAGCCACGTAAACAATGAAAAAGATTACATAAATGATGAGGACGATGAATATCAGGATGATGATAAACTTTTAGAAACTGAACAGACCAACAGGCCGAAAATATATGGAGAAATTATAAAAAAGGGCAAAGTATCGTTGGCGATTTACAATCAGTATCTGATATATGGAGGGGGAATAGTATTTCTCATTTTTAATATATTTTTGTTTAGTATTACACAAAGCTCGGAAAGCTTCGCTGACTATCTCCTAACAAGGTGGTAAGTAAAACATGCATTATAAGTATTACTTTTTTATTATTAACTTTATTTTAATTGAAAACACTTCATTTATATTCTTTATTTTTGATTTATTTCCACACTAAAACATATACTAACACATATAATTTATATCTAATCACTTTGTACAATTTATATTACATGTATCAATAACGACGCACCGTACATAAGGGATGACGTCCTGGTTCATAACCCACTTCACGAAAATCAACATGCATATACTTAGGGAAGATCTACCAATTCTGCACTGCATCAAGTAGTTGGAAGAATTGAACGATACCTGGATAATAAAGAATCCGTCCTAGGTATATTCAAAGACATTGAGTGAGCGTTTGATAAATCAACATTCCCAACCATCATCCAACAGCTCAATGTCAGGAATGTCCCCCTGGCCGTGAGCGAATAGATATTCAGTATGCTCTCCAATGGAGCAATAAGCATAAAATGTAGAAGACTTTTCGGTTAGAGGCATGGTTACGACGGGATGTCCACAGGGCATGGTTGACGGGGTGTCAACCACTCCTCTAGAACATAGTTTTGGATACCCTGGTTGACCAACTCAGCAAGAGTCGTTTCTACACAATAGCCTATGCAAAGCGCTGAGTTTAAGAACACACTATGTGAGAGATTACAAGTTGCTCTCACACTAATAGAAACATGGTGTAAGGAACACTCACTGTCTATAAATCCAAAACAGACAGAGATGGTCCTCTTCACCAGAAAAATAAGGATCATAGGCTTAATACCCCCAAGGATTCTAAACTGCAATCTAAACTTCTCTGAAGGGGTGAAATATCTTGGTCCTTGACAGGAAGTTAACATGGAACTCTCACTTAGATAATAGAGCTAAAAGAGCATATATTGCCTATGACAGTGTCGGCGAATGGTCGGATTTGGGGCCTTTCTCCCAGGGTGATCGCCTCGATCTACACTATTGTCATGAGGCCTGTGTTTACTTATGAAGCCTTTGTTCTTGTGAAACTTTAAGACTCACACATTTCCTTACGCCCCGCTCAAATCGTCAGATTTTTGAAATATACACTGTTTTGCATTTTCTAAGGATAGATTTTTTTTTCGGCCCCCCTTAACGAACTCCCCTGAATTAAGAGCCAATATATGGTAGAGGTACATTTTCAGGGTAAAAGGTTTCTCCCCATGAAATAATCTGACGCGCTCGAGTAACTGCAAAAATCCCCGCTTGGGCTCCCCTACCATTAGATAGTAGAGCTAAAAGAGCATATTATATTGCCTATGACAGTGTCGGCGAATGGTCGGATTTGGGGCCTTTCTCCCAGGGTGATCGCCTGTATCTACACTACTGTCATTAAGCCTATGCTTACTTACAATAGAATAGAATAGAATAGAAATATGCTTTATTGTCATGTAAAAATTTAACAATTTTATAGACAAAGCTTACAAGAATCATAAATAAAAACAATAACAAATACAATTTACTAAAATTATATAAATCATCAATATAAATAAAACATAATAAAGTGAAATAAAAATCAGTAACAATCTATTACAAAATTTAAAAAAATTTTGCAAGTTGCGTAATCTACCTTAAGAAATTTAATAAGTTAAGCTGCTGCATATTATGACACTCAAATATAGATTAAGATTCTAGTTATACATAAGAATACTGTGATTTCTTAGTTATTGGTTAAGAAATTCTGCTATTGAATAATATGGTCTTTCAGATACATAGGTTTTTGTCATTTTACGGAACTTGGGGAAAGATGTTGCAGATTTAAGTTGTATAGGGAGATGGTTGTATAGTTTTTTTGCAGAATATAATATACATATATTTCTTTACTAACTCACTGGACGGGAGAGGTAAATAGATGTCGAAGGTAGAATTTCTGGTGAAATAGTCATGTCTAGGTCTTGCTGGAAAGACATGCAGATGCTTACGAATTAAGCAAACAGTTTCTAAAATATATAAAGAAGGTAGTGTTAGAATCCTGTGATCTTTGAAGTAGCTTCTGCAATGTGTTGTTCTTCTGAGGCCAAACAGATATCTTATTGCTTTTTTTGTAATTTAAAAATAATATCAGATTGGGCAGCTGTACCAGAACCCCAAAAAGGAAGACCATATCGAAGATCGGACTCGAACAAAGAAAAATATGTTATTTTGGAAGAGACTAAATTCATTTCCTTCGAAACAGATCTTATTGCAAAGCAAGCTGAGGATAGTTTCTTGCTTAACACATCGATATGAAGGGACCATTTAAGGTTGCTATCTAAAAAAATACCAAGAAACTTTACAGAATCAACGATACTGATCTGGCTGTTATGAAGAGTGTAACATTCTTGTTTTCTTTGAGAAAAATTTCTCACTGTGTTCAAAATTTTTCTGATGGGTGAGAGGAGTGTGTAACGTTACAAACGTCACATCTTTGATATTTTATTTTTAAATAATTATTTTACCTTATGTCCTTTAATATTTCATTAATAATTATCTTCTTCTATTTGGTTTACCCATTTCCCCTTTAAAAATTGGTTGGCGTCCGTTCTATAATATTCAACCCTATTTACATTGTATCATCTCTTGTGTTCCATGTTCGTTATTTCAAATTTCGGTCCAAGGTTCGTTGTCATGTCATTTTAATGACAGTGACAACCCCCATATCTCATTCTCAAAATGGAGGGGTAATGTTTTAAAAGGCAGAGCAGCTTCAAAAATAAATCATTTCTATTTCAACAAATCTTCCTCTTGGGGTGAGTTACATATAGTTTTTTTAAATAATTTCTTACAGTCATTATATTCCATCCATTCCATTCCTTCTTATAACATTTTTTATATCTAACCTTCAAATGTTCTATCATGTGTTTGGTTTTTATATTTTTTTTCATCTATTAATATGCACGTTTAGTAATCGAAATTTTAACTATTCTCATCTAAATTCCATGTAATTTAACATTGCCATTTACTATTTCTGAATACTATTTGGCAAAGGTACAATTTGGTTTTCTTCTTGATGTGTGTCTCTATTTTGTAGTTTTTGGAAAGAGATCAACCTTTCTCCCTCCGGGAACCTAAGCCTCACTTCACCGGTGATGCACACTTAAAGGCAAAGACAAGGTGACATCCAGACTGCAACACCTAACATCTATAACTGCAGAGGCCTAGGGCCGAAGATTCCTCCAGGTCTACAAGAAGTCTACAGCAGTACCATACGACATCGAGAATATACCATCAGCCAACTCGTTGAGACATCTCAGGGTCGTGGTTTCGGTCCCCACGTTGGGCGCCAGTGTAACGAGTTGGCGATGGACTACCCAGCCAATTGAAATAATATTCGAAAATATTACCTCAACTAACCAAAATAGCCATCGTTACACCCTTAGCTTAGCTCAGTCACTCAGGTGTGTGTTCGTCTTGTCCTAACCTTAGATATGAACCCTGAAAATTTAGAATGGTAGCAAACAAAACAATATTTTTAACTAATCATGTTTATTGTTCATAGAGATATAATAAGTAAAATGACTTAGTAAATTGCATTAACAAATGTATTCAAATTCTTGCCAAAAACTAACAATTCTGGATCATACTTATGGCTTTTGGTAGCTGATGGTATCTTCTTGATGTCGTATGGTACTGCTGTAGACTTCTTGTAGACCTGGACGGATCTTCGGCCCTAGGCCTCTGCAGTTGGAGATGTTAGGTGTTGCAGTCTGGATGTAATCTTGTCTTTGCCTTTAAGTGTGCATCACCGGTGATTTGAGGCTTAGGTTCCCGGAGGGAGAAAGGTTGATCTCTTTCCAAAAACTATAAAATAGAGACACATATCAATCATCAAAAAGAAAACCAAATTGTACCTTTGCCAAATAGTACTCAGAAATAGTAAATGGCAAGGTTAAATTACATGGAATTTAGATGAGAATAGTTAAAATTTTGATTACTAAACGTGCATATTAATAGATGAAAAAAAATATAAAAACCAAACACATGATAGAACATTTGAAGGTTAGATATAAAAAATGTTATAAGAAGGAATGGAATGGATGGAATATAATGACTGTAAGAAATTATTTAAAAAAAATCTATATGTAACTCACCCCAAGAGGAAGATTTGTTGAAATAGAAATGATTTATTTTTGAAGCTGCTCTGCCTTTTAAAACATTACCCCTTCATTTTGAGAATGAGATTAAAAATGACTGTCATTAAAATGACATGACAACGAACCTTGGACCTAAATTTGAAATAACGAACATGGAACACAAGAGATGATACAATGTAAATAGGGTTGCCTATTATAGAACGGACGCCAACCAATTTTTAAAGGGGAAATGGGGAAACCAAACAGAAGAAGATAATTATTAATGAAATATTAAAGGAAATAAGGTAAAATAATTATTTAAAAATAAAATATCAAAGATGTGACGTTTGTAACGTTACAAGAGGTAAGGGTTGAAGAGTTCCTTTATAGGATAATGCTACTGTTTTGTCTACGTTAAAAGAGAGAAGATTAGAATCGGACCAGGATTTTATTGTGAGTAGATCAGAAGTTATAATAGCATGAAGAATTGCGATATTTGTGTTGCTCCAAGTGATACTGGTATCGTCAGCAAAAAGAAAAATTTTTCCATCGATTTTAAAACTAATGATGTCATTAATAAAGATAAGGAAAAATAAAGATAAGGACAAAGCTATTGAATATAGTAATGAAACACAGACTTACTCACAATCATTTAATTATACTTTGACGACCGGTTTCGATCTCTACAATATACAGATCATCTTCAGGTCGGCGTTACAAGTAGTTAAATGCTACAATAAGAGAAAACTTGTGTTAGACCAGTGTCTGATTGAAGAGATGTTAATAGAAAGCCAAATTTAAAAAAAATTTTTTATAAAATTTTTTGAAATAAAGGTTTGCAACTGTTGACATTTCAGAATATTGGTATATACAAAGTCAAACCTATGAGTAAAAATGCTCATAGGCATGTATGTGCAAATGGGTGCATACAGTTTGAATTTGTTGAGATTAAAATTTTTAACCATTAAAAAACAAAATAAACATAAACTGACTTAAATATGCTTCCAAATTCAAAGTAGTAATAATAAAAGAGATAGTAATATTGTTCTAATCTACTTACATGCCGTTACAAGGATTGCGTTGCAACTTAGTTGTTGTCATATTAGTACGTCCAAATTATGCTAATTGGTTTGTTGGGATAGTGATAGGGTAAACAGACATGTTACGTAGGTTAAAACACAGTAAGATTTCGAATTTGGAATGGATCCTGAAGGAAGATGCGTATGTGAAACGGGTGATGTTTTGTTCGAATGGAGAAAGACAATGCTCCAGGAGTTGCGTATTAATTGTAGCAAAGTATGAAATGTTATTCTAGGATCTTGTACAAATGTGATGGTCTAAGCTCGTAGATGTTATACGATGCGGGTAGAGGTCAAAGCATAGGAAATGACAAATAGGAAATTGTTGTCATAAATTAATCTAATTTAAGATATGTTGTTCTCAGTAAATTAACTGAGGGATGTCATAAGTATAATAATATCATAATATTATGAAGTAGTAAGTGCCATACACTGTGAAACTATGAAGTGTATAGAAATTAAAGGAAAGCTAGTTAGTTAAATGAAAAAATATTATTATCAAAACATCGGTTAAGAAACTTTAAATTGAAAAATTGAAAAAGGTAAGAAATTGATAAAATTAAAGATTATTTTATTTGAGCTATTGTATAATGGGATATGTACAAAGAAAAAGAAAGAAACGAAATATTAATGGAAGGGTGTAGGCACTTACTTGAGAATAGTTTTTAACTAAATAAATAAATTAACACATAACACATAGGGTTTAAAAGCACAAAGACATAACAATTATTGGTAAAAGGTTTTTTAAGGGAGGTAGCACTACATTTCCCCAATTACTATTTAACTTAGTTTTTACTTCCTAAATTGAAGTCTAGTTTTTGTGTTTTCAAGAGGGAATATTGACAGTGTAGACAGATGTAGGTTATCTGAAATGTCAAAACACTACTACTTCATAATATTATGATATTATTATACTTATGACATCCCTCAGTTAATTTACTGAGAACAACATATCTTAAATTAGATTAATTTATGACAACAATTTCCTATTTGTCATTTCCTATGCTTTGACCTCTACCCGCATCGTATAACATCTACGAGCTTAGACCATCACATTTGTACAAGATCCTAGAATAACATTTCATACTTTGCTACAATTAATACGCAACTCCTGGAGCATTGTCTTTCTCCATTCGAACAAAACATCACCCGTTTCACATACGCATCTTCCTTCAGGATCCATTCCAAATTCGAAATCTTACTGTGTTTTAACCTACGTAACATGTCTGTTTACCCTATCACTATCCCAACAAACCAATTAGCATAATTTGGACGTACTAATATGACAACAACTAAGTTGCAACGCAATCCTTGTAACGGCATGTAAGTAGATTAGAACAATATTACTATCTCTTTTATTATTACTACTTTGAATTTGGAAGCATATTTAAGTCAGTTTATGTTTATTTTGTTTTTTAATGGTTAAAAATTTTAATCTCAACAAATTCAAACTGTATGCACCCATTTGCACATACATGCCTATGAGCATTTTTACTCATAGGTTTGACTTTGTATATACCAATATTCTGAAATGTCAACAGTTGCAAACCTTTATTTCAAAAAATTTTATAAAAAAAATTTTTTAAATTTGGCTTTCTATTAACATCTCTTCAATCAGACACTGGTCTAACACAAGTTTTCTCTTATTGTAGCATTTAACTACTTGTAACGCCGACCTGAAGATGATCTGTATATTGTAGAGATCGAAACCGGTCGTCAAAGTATAATTAAATGATTGTGAGTAAGTCTGTGTTTCATTACTATATTTAATATGGACTCACATATGCAACCCATTCAATATTTACAAAGCTATTGCTTGAGTACCAAAAGCACACTTCTGTGCAGGAAGTATGAACGAGATGACGAAACCGTCAAGCATGACCTATGTGGATGTCCGTATGCGTTCGACGAGCCTTGCTCGTTGATTAGCGATAAGTATGAGTCATTTCAAAAATTTCATAATAGAAATATTAATAATATTGAATATTAGGAATATTAGGATTGAAAACTACTTCATCTTTCAATTGCCAGATGACGCTAGTCACCTAGTCCATTCACGTCAGTTGCGGTGTGGGGGATAAACTCTCGGTGTTGGTCACTTAGAGTATGGAGTAGCAGGCCTACGTCTCTCCGATGAGACTCCAACAAGAGTCGAAAATCGTCGATTCAGAGTGCTGGACTGCGCTCCGTATTCTAAGTGAAAAATAAGATTGGTTTGCCTTCGCATTGCAACTGAATAAAAATGGAATTTTTATTTTATTCTTATATTGGTCGTTACTTCTTTGAGTAACTAGATCCATTTTCTGTTGGAATTTACCAACTGAACAGAAGGGGTCGTGAATTGTTAGTTTTTGAATTCCCTCTTGTCTTCTTCGCTTCAGCATCCATCTGGCTTGCAAATTTTAGAAGCCGTGGGGGTGTTACCAAGGAAATGGACCAATAAGTTTTCAATTTAAAAATCTTTTAGTAATATTTTAATATTTTTAAATATTATTAATACCTAATGCTGTTAGGATTGAAAACTACTTCATTTTTAAAAAAATATATTTTATTTTAAAGCTATATACTTCTATAGATTTTCTTATTCCAATATATATTATTGGGCACAACGTAGAGCCTGTTGAGGTTTCTAAAATTAAACTTAGCTTGGTTTTCTATTTCTGTTCTTGAAGGTATTACAAGAACTGCGTTATTAGCTTTCATCATCATCAACCTGTAAGCGTCCACTTTTGCTTTCAGCTCTTTCCATCTGTCTCTGTTTTGTGCGGCTTAGGTCCAGTTATTACTAACACGCTTCAGGTCGTCAGTTCACCTGGTTGATAGTAGTCTTCTGCTCCGTAGTGCTTCTTTTCTTGGCCTCCACTCTACAATACGTTTTGTTTATCGGTTTCTGATAATCTGGCGACGTGTCCTGTCCAATATTTATTCTACGGTGTATTTCTTCATTTGGGATTCGGTCTCTCAGACTTTTGAGGTAAGGTTAAGATTTTCCTATTGAGGTATATGTATAGGTCCCATTTGTAAACACCTAGTTTAAATTACCAAACGCTGCCCAGTCTAATCCTATGCGACGTCAATTCCTGTTTATTGCGTAATTAACTTCTAAAATACTGTATACACATGATACAAAAGCAACAGAACTATAACTACAGTAAAACCTCCGTTAACCGAAATAATTGGGGGAGAGGCCGTTTCGGATAACCAGAAATTCGGTTAAAAATTACATTTTTTTTGTATTCTTCTTGTATCAAATGACATAGTTGTCAAAGTTGGCAAACGCATTGTTGTATATTATTTAGTTGCATTATTTATTTGTGTATTAAAGTAATGTTTACGATGTTGACAAATTAACATCGAATTGTTTCCATTTTGCGATAAAAATTTACTTTTTGAGAACATTATTGAAACTGTCAGCCGTTTCGGTTAAAAAGGTTTAAGTTAACGGAGGTTTTACTGTATGTGCTGAGCCACCACAGGGTTGTTGCATCGTTATTGAAATATACCTACACCATTTTAGACCTTGTTTCAGATGAAGGGTTGAAGTGTTGTGTAGGGTTGAAATTGGGGGGAATAAATTAAGGTCATGAAATTCGGACCAATAGGGATGAAAATAAGAGCCATCGTTGCAAGAATAAACGGCATAATAAATATTTAAAAATGGTTTTTTTGTACAGAAAAATTTTCATATCAAGAATGACGCAACAGGGTTCGCGATGGGGTTCAAAATTGGGGGGATTAAATTGAAATAATGTAATTCGAACGTATGGGGATGAAACTAAAAGCCATCATTGTAAGAATAAAGGCCATACCGAGGCTGCGGACGATTAATCTACTCTTTATTTACCTAATCATTATTTTAAATATATAAAAAATTTTAGATGAAGAATGACGCAACTGTAAAAAAGGTTGAAGTGGGGGGATTAGATTAAGATAATGAAATTAGAACAATTAGGGATAAAAATAAAAGCCATCATTGCAACAATAAACACCATACCGATGCTCCTGGGAGATTACTCCTCATTTAATTTCTAAGTATTTTAAATAGTTAAAAATCGTTTTTATCTCCTGAGAAATTTCCTTTTTGCAGTTACGTCATTCTTAGTCCGAACTGGCGTAATTATCTGGTTATTAATTTATCTTAATGAAAATGTTTTGATTTCCTTATGTCTTTTTAGGGTAGATCAGCAACAAATAGTCCTAACTATGAAAAATTTAACACACAACACTACTTATAATCAAGCTGTAGATACCAGTGAACGTATAATAAAAGTATACTCGACAACTATATTCATTCACGCCATCTTAACTACAATCAGCACTTACACAATACTGGAACTTGGACGGAGAGCTTCTATCAATATACATAAAAAACTTATTTCTAAACTAACCGGTTCCCGCATGTCCTTTTTTGATACGCATTTTTTGGGAAATATTCTGAATAGATGTTCTCAAGATTTAAGTAACGTCGATGAACAGGTTGCTTTTGTTATAAGCGAATTTATGAGGGTAAGCTGTAAGTTTTATAAATAGTCCGCTTCTAAATGCGGAATCCCATGGAATGTAACGTGGCAAGCTTCTCTAGTTCACGTTGGCAAAGAGAAATGGAAAATAGATAATAGTGAAAAGAAAAGAGATCACAGTTAGCACCTCACGTTTCTCTGAAAATAATAAATATTTACTTACGGATAAATTCGGTTGGACCATTTCGATGGAACGTGTCCACTCGAGTGTCGAGAGTTGGTCAATTAATACAATTATAAAAATTCCACACAACTTCATTAGACCACTCCATAGTAAAATTACCACAGCATTGACCGTACCACCCACATAACAATGATGTTCGCATCATGTTAAAAGCACATACTACCAACATTCGTCGGAGAATATTCTTTTTAGTATATGCGTAGTACAAGCATAGCATGTACCTTAAAAAACATTCTAAATTTCATGTTCTTTGCATATACAGTCGAACCCGCTTATTAGAATACCCTTCGTGCCACTCAGAAGTATTCCTATAACCGGGATATTCTAATAACCGATCATTGGTGGCTAGCTGAAATAAGTGTACCGAATATACGTTATAATAGTACATACTATGTCAATATGTATATGCATATGGTTTTAGGTATTTTTATGTCAATAAAAATGTATAATCTATTTACGAAAATAATTACGAAACGATTAGATAATAAATTGGAATTGGGTTTTAGAAAAGACTTCCGAACAAACGATCAACTATTGGTAATAAATAATCTTATAGAAAAATGCTGTTTCTATAAACAGCCAAGTGTGTGGCAATGTACCTATAGAAATTTGTAGACAAATGAAATTATCTTATGACCTTGTCGGCATACGATTGAATTATCTGTGGGAAAGGAGCGTTTACTCATAACACAGTAATAAAGTGTTTATTAGGTACCTGACAAACCGTAATAATATACAAAATAGCAGGCTTTCGAAACTCTTACCGACAAACCATTGTATCAGGCAAATTAAAAATTTTTAGGAAATTGTACGTAAAAATTTATTTGTTGACCTGAAAAAATTATTCTAAAAAGCGGTATTAGGTTACTAAACCATATTCCAATAAACGGATAAATTTATTAAAGGGTAAATGGAAACGTTTCGGGACCTCGAATTGATATTCCATAAACCGGGATATTCCTATAACCGGTACTCTAATAAGCGGGTTCGAGTGTACTTCAAAGAATATTCTCGTACCGAATATACTGAGCACATTCGTGTACGTAGTATCTCGGAATATTCATAAAAGTTTATTCTTAGAATATACCTTTATCGAATATTCTTAACACATACTTATAAGTACATTCTTAACACATACTTATACTCATAAGTAGATACTTTTAAAATATCTTAAAAATAATAATGTATGTGTAGGAAGTATAATATTAGCCTTATAGCTTATCAACTTCGTTATTTTTTAGAATAATTAATAAAATTTATGTATGTAGGTGTAGTATTGGACGAATTTCATTTCAAAATTGTTGTATGGTAAAAAAGTTTAAACATTAATTGTATTAACGTTTATTATTAAAAATTCGTTTTCATAATTGAAATGACTTTTTCGAGTTTATCATGAGTATTTTTACATCGTTGGAATTTGAATTTAGATATATTCAATTCAATGTGGGCCATTCCAGCACCAAAACGTGCCAAAACCCACAACTGGTCTAGTTATACAATGCCCACAACCAAAGGCTTTGGTGTTGCCAACCGTCGAGTAAGCTTTTTCCGTCAACTTACCTTAAAAATTCCCACTTTTATAAAAAAATTCCCTCCTTTTTACAAAATCTGAGAAGATTATGTTTAATTATTTTCAAATATTTTGATTTTTATTTAATGTTTTACAATTTGGACTGGAGCAAAAATTCCCTTTTTAGTTAACTTTTTCCTTTTATCACCTTTTATGTTGAAAATTCCCGCAAAACGGGAAATTTCCCTCCGTTTGGCAACACTAACCACCGATGCACCGATGTTGTTCGGTAACCAAACTGCACACGGCCAGTCTTTTCCTACCTGAATAGGGTAGGGATAGGAAACAGAAGTAAAATATGAAAACGAAAACAGGCATTATACATATTTGTATCTGTATCTATGCAGTGTTAAGGATGAAGACGAATGATAAAGAACATACATAATCTCTTTATTTTGTTTGTGGTGCTTTAAAATATAATCTATTTTGGTAACTCAATATTACTTAAATAGTAGGTATCTAGGTACGTACATATAAGTATAGAAATTTTAGTTACTTATACATAGTTTAGTTTAGCTAAATATTATATAATAATTTATATAAATAACTTAAATTTATAAATATGTACTTACTTTTTAAGTCATATTGTAGAATGTAGGTACCAACTACATTCTCATATGCAATTAGAATATGTAAATGTAATAGGTATTTGGTAGGACTAGTAGAACCTAAGATGAGATTTGGTGATGCTGAAAACATACTTCTGCGCAATATAGCACTTTCTTAGAATATTCTTAAAAATATATTCCTCCCATACAAAGATGTGCGGTAGTACGTTCTAAGTATATAAATAGAAGGTTTATAGCACTTCCTTGGAATATTCTAAAAAGTACGTTCTTGGTATAAACTAAAAAGATGTGCGGTAGTAAGTATATAAATAGAAGGTTTATAGCACTTCCTTGGAATGTTCTAAAAAGTATATTCTTGGTATGTACTGAAAAGAAGTGCGGTAATACATTCTAAGTATATACATAGAACGTTTAAGTACTGTAATGTAGTATATACTCAGTATCTGCTCTGCACATTCGCAATGGTAATTACGCATATTCTCAGTATATACTTTTTCTGAAAAGTATGTTCTATGAATCTACTAAGAACATGAAATTGTTATGTGAGTAGCCTTTAGCCGAGCTGGAAGGGTTGGAGGGCTACGTACCTAGTCTGTGTCAGCTTCTGATTCCCTGTGAACCGTGTTCATTTACCGACAAACGATCAGATACTTAGCGCCGATCCACACTGACCATAAATAGAGGGATCGGAGCCAGCCCAAGAATCGCAAATCGCATATTTTAAGGGAAATAACGCTATTTCACGTTTCGTTGATTCCCGTCTTTAGTTTTTATCATTTTCTATTATATATTTTCTATTTCCTTTGGTGTGTCACGCCACGTTCCATGGAATCCCAGCCTAATTGTGACCATCTATGCAATGTATTGAATTATTCTTATTGTTTTAGGTAGCCTTTGTGCTAGTTAGTATTGTAATAATGACTTCGTTAATAAAATTGTCCTTTTTGGCTTGCGCCGCCGTAATATTTTCTTCCTTATATTTCATGAGGAAGGTATACTTACCGACAGGACGAACATTAAAACGTCTAGAAACTACAAGTAAGTATTTTGTACAATCAGTTCTAAATTTTTGGAAAAAATTAACGCACCATTATTTATACGCCAGTCAATGAGAGCAAGAACAGGATTATTACCTCCGAATTCTATCCTACTGCATGGATTTTATTGAAATTTTGGGAATACCCTCTTCTTATCTTCTAATTCAAAGTCTATCCTACGCCGATGTGCGCTTTTATCTTGCGGGCGGTTCCCACCCCTTCTCGGGGGTGGAAAATTTTTTGGTCAAAACAACCACGGAAGAGGCTGGAGAACCTAATTCTAAGCAAAAACTATTCTATAATTTTTTTTTGAAAACTCAATACTTTTTGAGTTATTCTTGGTTGAAAATAGGCTATTTTCATTGAAAAATTACACATTCTCGGACTGTTTTTTGCGAATACGTTAAAAACTATGCATCTAAGTAAAAAGACTGCATAAAACATTTTTGTAGCTTATAAAAAAACAAAGAGATTCGTTCCTTCTTAAATCTTCTAGTTATAATAAAAAAGAGATATGCTATGTGAAAAGAGTTTGTTTTTTTGGGCATGCTCAAATCGGTGTATTCAACTTGAAATAACAGAGAAACGGTCGATTTTAGGTGTATAATGCTACCAAATAAAGTCAAATTATAGAGCGCATTTTTAAATTATTTTTATTTTCTTATTAGAAATTCTTCCTTTTTCTCTATGTAACTCGAAAATGATAAAAGATAAGAAAAAAGGGGACTATAAAAAAATGTAGGGCTGTTTTAGATAAAAAATTTTCGTTACTGTATCTCTTATCATTTTCAAGTTACATGGAGAAAAAGAATATTTTTAGGAAAAATGAAATAATGCGCTCTATAATTTGATCTTACTTTTTTCAAAAACCATTCATTTTAAACACGTCCAACTTTTTGAACATAGAAATAACACTAACCCCTCTGTGGCGCAGTGGTAAGAGCGCCTACCTTTGAAACGAAAGGTCGGGAGTTCGAATCCTACCAGGGGCAGAAATTTTTCATTTATTATAAATTAATAAATGAAAAATAGTTTCTGTCCTTGTGGGATCGGTACTCACCGGAGGGACCGCAGACGTTCGGAAACAATTAGCGTCTCTTTGCAAAGACAATGACGTCGACTTTGCAAAGTAACAAGACACTTACTCAACACCCACACTACACATTACTCCCCTGACTTAGTGATAAGTTATACAATTACGTGGCTAAAGGTTCTAGTTCTAAACCAAAGCCAAAATCAGAGAAAAAAAAAGAAATAACACTATAATAAAATGTATTGTAGAAGGAAAACAATGCATTTAAATTCTGGTAAATGAGGGATTACATATACTTCTAATTTTTTCTTAAAATACATTAGTCATCAATTTTCTTTGCATCATATTTCGCTTAGTTTGTATGTAATTGACATTTATTACTGCTCATTTTAAAGGCCTTGTTAAGCACTACAAAACATACTAGTAGGATTATACACCTAAAATCGACCGTTTCTCTGTTATTTCAAGTTGAATACACCGATTTAAGCATGCACAAAAAAAACAAACTTTTTCACCTACCATATCTCTTTTTGTATTATAACTACAAGATTTATGAAGGAAGAAGTCTCTTTGTTTTTTTTATCAGCTATAAAAATATTTTATACAATTTTTTTAGTTAGATGCATAGTTTTTAAGGTATTCACAAAAAACCGTCCGAAAACATGTCAATTATCAATGAAAATTCCCAATTTTCAACCACGAATAACTCAAAAAGTATCAAGTTTAAAAAAATATATAGAATAGTTTTTGCTTAGAATTAGCTTCTCTAGCTACTTCCGTCGTTTTTTTGGCCAAAAAAATTTCCATCCCCGAGAAGGGGTGGGAACCGCCCCTAAGATAAAAGCACACATCGGCATAGGGTAGACTTTGTTTCTTGAGCTATTCTCTACTTACTGTGAAAATATCAAGTAAATCGATGTAGTAGGATGGAATTCGGAGCCAAATATCTTCATTGACTGCCCTATTATTTTTACTAATATTTGTACACTAACAATTCGGTAACCATTTGCTTTTTTTCGAATCCTGAGAAAACTAATACGTATTTTTGAAAAAGTTAAAGGCAGAATGAAAGACCAAGTTACTACCGAGGGCCGAAAGTCCCTGAAAACTTCTATGATGTTTATTTTAATAAGTTACAGGGGTGAAAAAAAGAGAAAATTTAGTGTGATTCTTAATTTTAAATATCTTATTAAAAAAACTTTTTGTTTAATCTAAACAATTTTGGGCCCTAGGTAATATTGTAGTCTTTCATTCTGCGTTTAAATTTTTCAAAAATAGTTATGAGTTTTTTCAAGATTCGAAAAAAATGAACACCATGTCCGTGGTGATATTTTCCAAATCGAACATTCGCTATCTTTGTTATACATAACGCACTCAGTCGAACAGAATGTGGTGACAAGACAGGGACAATCAAAGCTACTAAATATTTGACACGGGTTCAGGAATATTTTGAGTTGTTTATTAAATAATATTGTAGTGTATTTGATAAATTCAAAGCTCAGAGCACGCATATCTAACGCAAAAAAAGGTCACAGCACAAAATCCACAAAATATAATACTGAGGTGCTAAAATCTGAAACTGCTAGAGCTAATTACATGAAAATCTTAGACGAAACATTACCAAACATTGGTGAAAATTTAAGTATAGAAGAGCATTGGACTAAATGTAAAGAAGCCATGCACACAACGGCTGACACTGTATTAAAACCTATCAAGACCAGAAAAAATGAGGATTGGTTCGACAAAGAGTGTAGACATATTAACCAACAAAAAATGAAGCATATAAGAGACTCCAGCAGCGCAGAACGAGATCAACTCTCGAAGATGATGAAAATCTTAGAAGAGAAGGAAAGAGAATGTTCAGAAGAGAAAAGAAAGAACAATACAAACACGCTCTAAACGAAATTGTTAACTACCACAATGGAAAAGACATACGAAAATTCTACCAACAGATAAATAGCTGCAGAAAAGACTTCAAACCCAGAATAATAGCCTGTAAAGATAGGGACGGCTCTATAATTAGTAACAAGGAACAGATAATAAACAGATTGTCGCAACATTTTGAAGAACTGCTTAATGGCAATTATGAAGATGGCGAGATGGAGGATCCCATGCTTCAAATTAATGAAGATGATCGGCAGCCACTCCCCACCGAAGAAGAAATTAGAGAAGCCATCTTAACACTTAAAAATAACAAAGCCCCCGGTTCGGATAATCTCCCTGCTGAACTCTTCAAAAACGGCGGCCCTCTTGAAACACATGCATAAACTGATAACTGCAATTTGGCAACAGAAAGAAACACCCACAGACTGGAAGTTGGGTGTACTGTGTCCTCTACACAAAAAGGGAGACATGATGGTGTGTGATAATTATAGAGGCATCACTCTACTCAATATGGCATATAAAGTGTTGTCCAACGTATTGTACAAAACACTTCTCCCCTACGCTGAAGAAATAGTAGGAGGATATCAGTGCGGTTTCCGTCCTAATAAATCAACAACGAACCAGATATTTACAGTGAGGCAGATCCTTGAAAAAACCCTAGAGTTCGGCGTCGACACCCACCACATATTCGTGGACTTCAAAGCCGCATACGACTCAGTTAATAGAGGTAAACTTCTACTTGTTATGGTAGAATTTAAAATACCGCTTCATCTTGTCCAATTAACTTAACTTACGCTCACAAGAGCAGAGAGCGTGGTAAAGATCTAGAACGATTTCTCAAGACCCTTCCATTGCAAAAATGGACTAAGACAGGGTGATGGACTATCGTGTCTCTTATTTAACCTGGCATTAGAAAAAATAATTCGAGGGTCCCAAATTAATACGAATGGTACTATATTTAACAAATCAGTACAAATTGTCGGATACGCAGATGACATAGACATCATAGATAGATCTAAAGAATCTCTGACTGAAGCATTTCGGTCGTTAAGAGCATCTGCACAGAGAATGGGGCTAAATATAAATGTTCAAAAGACCAAATATATGTGTTGCGCTAGGTCAAGCAACTCGACACCTACAAGAATAATAATTGACGACCTAGAACTAGAAGGTGTCGACACCTTCATATACTTAGGCTCGCTGCTAACTGAAGATAACAATGTCAGTGAAGAAATTAAAAGAAGAATAGTGCTACTATGGCTTAAGAAGACAGATGGCCTCAAAAATACCTAGAAAAATTAAATTGACTGTCTACAAACACTAATAAGACCAGTGCTAACATATGGCTCAGAAACTTGGTCACTTACTCAGAATGACCAAGAACTGCTCAAACGTTTTGAGCGAAAAATTTTAAGACGAATATATGGTGGCATAAAAGAACAAGGTTTGTGGAGCAGGCGTTACAACTTTGAGTTGTATAGAAATTTTGGAGAACCTGACGTTGTAAAATTCATTAAGGTAGCACGCCTTAGATGGATAGGCCATGTAATCAGGCGAGAGGAAGATGCCATAGTCAGAAAAGTTTTTGATCGAAAAGGGCCGATAGGACAACGAGCAAGAGGAAGACCGAGACTTAGGTACCAAGAAAACATAGAAACTGATTTAAAATCTATTGGAATTAGAGCATGGAGAAGAGTTGCCAGAGACAGAGGCGAATGGAGGATTGTTGTGAAGAAGGCTTTGGCTCATAAAGAGCTGTAACGCCACTGATGATGATGATGATTTGATAAATTGATTTAAGACGTGAAATTAATAAAAAGTTACAAACTAAGTTCTTAATCCAGTAGTGCATAAAACGACAATAAATATCGTTCTCATACCACTAGATTGACAACAGATGAAAACTCTCTGGTTACTACCTCAGCGACTTTCAAAAATTATAAGTCATACATACGGGTGCCGAGACGAACATTAAGATGAGGGAATTTTAAATAATTCACGTCCCATCTGCTCAGCGTGGTAAAGTTCCAACGAGAAGGTTTCCTAAGTACTCCACAAAAAAGTAAATGAATTAAAAATGTATAAACATTTTCAATTTCTTTGCAATCTGAAAATGCAGCAGCATTATACTCTAGTTAAAACGGAGAGTACAGGAAGAGTCTATACCGGTTTCGGGGATTTTTCCCCTCATCAGTAGTCCCATATGCTCTTCTCTCCAATTCAATCAGATACCTCGATCTGTGCCTTCCCAGATTGCAAAGAAAGAAATGTCACGGATATCGTAGCGACATCTGCTAACAAACAAACTAAGTTCTCAATCCAGTAGTACAGAAAACGACAATGAATATCGTTCTCATACGAAAATTGAAGATGTTTATACATTTTTAATAAAAAGTTATTTATTGTTTATTTATGGAAGATCTAAGTACAGACACCAGGATATATTCTCTGATTCAAGTATTTTAAAGATGTTCAAAATTTATCTAAGCGTTTCATAGTAATAATGTATTATTTAAAAAATCACTTATCACTTTTTCTCGATTATTAGTTTTTGTTGTATAGTATATAAATTATTGTAATCACTGAATACATAGTTAGTGAAAAAATAATCATTAATTAACTGAATTAATAATTTAAGCGATTATACAAGTAACGGTTATCCAAGAACATTGAAAAGTCATCTTTTAAAAGCGCTATTTGCGGCTACGCTCTTAACATACTCTTATGTAATCATCTGATGAGATTATCAGGTTATTGTATCTTCTCATCTAAAATTCGATCTTATATTCATTGATATTTAATATATACTTAATTACAACATTAAATAAAAGCTGTTGTTCCTATAACCTTAATTCAACTATTCAAATGATTGTGTACTAAACTAAGTAACAACTTATTTTATATTTTAGCCAGAAGTCCCATGGTTGGTCACATAAACGCTTCATTAGAAGGACTTACTACAATAAGGGCATATAAGGTTGAAAAAACGTTAATAGACGAGTATGACAGATACCAAGATACTTTCACTTCTGCTCATTATGCATGGCAGTGCGCAACAGCTGCTTTTGGATTCTCCATGGATTTTGTATGCAGTATTTTTATATGCATTGTTGTACTTACTTTAGTGTTCATCGACGCAGGTAATATTGTTATTCAATAACAAGCATCTAATTTAATTATCCAAGGGAAAATATACAGCAAAAGGGGTCCAGCAGGAAGGCGAGGAGACACTATAGTGGCTCCAAAACTTGCGGCAATGGTTCGGATTGTCATCTGCCGAACTATTCGTTCGCCGAACGTTCGGAACGGACAAGGCACATAAAGAAGAATAAGTCATTGGACTTCGTAAATTTATAGTTTCAGTTTAAGTTCATCAGAATATCTCTTTTCCCCCGTAATAGTTTGTTATATTCAATTTAAATCTTATTAGTAAAGTTTACTCTGCATGTATTGGAGGAAATAAAAAAGCGGTCCTACTTGGCAGGGGAGCGGTAAAAGAAACATTTATATGTCCAGAACTCTTCGTTAACATAAGAATAAGCACAGTCAAAAGAACGGAGCGGTAAAAGAAACATTTATATGTCCAGAACTCTTCGTTAACATAAGAATAAGCACAGTCAAAAGAACGATATCGGACTGAGAGGAACGGATGAAACGTAACAACTGGTATATGTAATACGAACAAGTGGGTCTTCATTCGAATGCTTTTATACATGAAAATTCGAAGAAGAGATCCAAATATTTTTCTGAAGCAATTTTCTTGTGGCATCTTAGCCAGCGTTGTTATGAGAAAACGGTTCATTCTACGAAAAAAGGGCTAATAAGCATTTCTTGTTCCAAGGAGTAGGAGGGACAAAATTCATCATTCAGTTTTTTGCATCTTTTTTATTGCCTACTGTTTATGAAAGTTTTAAAATAAGAGAAAAGAAGAGAGGTCCCAGATACAAAATTCATTATTAAAATAAAAAAAAGAAAGGTTTCAGATTTAAATTATTACTTGCTATTTTGATTCTATTTTAATAATTCATCTTGTATCTGAGACCTTTTTTTCTTTTCTTTAAGAGATAACGCTACAGCGTCTTAAAAGTGGATTTTGAATTATTTTTGAAATTCTATTTAAATACGCACTTTATTTTCGTCTTGGTTCAGAGTAGTGTTGCCCAAAATCTGTCTTGGTCTTGCAGTCTTGGTCTTGTTCTTGCGTTTTCGCAAGACCAAGACCAAGACCGCCTAATTTTAGCAAGACCAAGACCAAGACTTACCGTGCAAGACTTAAGCAAGAACAAGACTAAGCCTGCGAGACTCTTGCGACTTGCAGTTAGAACTGAGGGTCGTTTTAGGGAGTATATAAGTTCGGCTATATTCTTAGATACTCTATGAGAAACAAAAAAAATTGTAACAAAAATTTTGAAAATTGGACTTATGCGCATTACGAACAATACCATAAACATACATAGCGAATCAAAATATCCATTAAAAGAACACTCGACACATTTGACATGTACTGAGAGGTCATTATTATAATGTAAAAATAAAATTTTTTAGTTATACATTCTTTCTCAGCAGCAGTGGCGTAGCTAGCCCCACAAGGACCCCGTATCAAAGATTTTCGCGGGGCCCTTTTCAAGAACTGATATAAGGTAGTGCTAGAAAATGTTCAATGGAACACCGTACTTATGTGAATGTGTACTCTTTTGTATGGTGTCGAAGGTTAGACTTTAACGGATACCCTTCTCAAAAAGCTGGAAGCCTTTGAAACCTTGGTGTATCGAAGGATCCTACGAATAAGTTGGGTGGATAGAGTTCGTAACGAAGTAGTTATACATCGGAGGGGAAAAATTACGGGAAGTCATCAGAGCAGTAAAAACTCGCAAACTTGAATATTTTTTTGGCCATGTTATGAGGTGATATGTGCTATCCGTACTTATTATACTACGAGATGGAAGCGTGGACACTGAAGAAAATTGACGTGAGAAGACCGGAGACATTCGAGATATGGATGTACCGAAGAGTGCTGAAGATCTCACGGGTAAATAGAATAACCAACGTAGAGGTAATCAGACAGACGTGTGCATAAGGAAAGAGAAGTAATTCTAACAATTAAGAGAAGAAAACTGAGATATATGGGACATGTGATGAAACTGAGATATATAGGATATATGAAAAAGATTTATAGGAAGCTGATAGCTGATTTAACTCATGACTGAAGAATCTTAGGGCATGGTTTGGATGTAGTAACAACGAATTATTTAGAGCCGCACTCTCAAAAGTAAAAATCGCTTTGATGATTGCCAACCTTCGAAGCGGAGACGGCACCTAGAGAAGAATGCGCCACCCAGAGAGTTATAATATACTCCATTTAATAATAAAAGGCAAAAGAGACGGAAGAAAAGGGCCAGGTCGAAGAAAAACGTCATGGCTTAGAAACCTAAGAGAGTGGTTTGAGAAACTCTAGCTTCCATTTTCCGAGCTGCCGCCAACAAAATTACTATAGCCAATTTTGATAGCCAACACTCGATAATCGAGCACGGCACATGAAGAAGAAGACATGTGTGAATAATTTTATTCCACTTTAAAATTTATGAAATTCAAATACTCATCAGTACGAACTAACCAGCATCTGAAAGAATTACTAAGAAGTGCTGTCACCATTTATTCATTTAGATTTAAAGAATTATCAAAAGAAGTAAAAAAGCTCTGTAAAAAATTTTTCAACACCTCTTTTTTGCATAACTTTTTAATACGCATTTAATGACGGCTTCTAAAAAAATTCAAATTTCTATCAAAGAATATCAAGGACCTTGGCCACCCCTGTTACAGACGACAATTAGATAAGAATTATTGTTTCATTAGTAGATAGAGATCTAGTACCTACTTACCATTGCAATCTAAATCACTTTGAGAATCTGGTTGATGGAAAAATGAAGAAATTTTGGGTATCTTCTTCAGAACTTCTTCCTTTTTTTGTTTCATTTTTCTTTTCATCGCTCCACTCAGCTACTCTCTTTTTATTTCACTCATTTTTTTTCACTTCACAATATTTTCAGAATTTAAAATTTAAACTTTCTGAATCGACTGCACAAATTGAACCTAATAAACCTAATAAACTCTAATAAACCAAACTCAAAAAATAGATTTGAAAACAGATTCAGTTTTTTCAACAACACTTGTTCTTGTTATAATATATAAGCCAAGGGTGACTGGACAATGAAAAAATGGGGTAAACAATAAATAGATTAAGTACACGAAAATATACCCAAAACAATATACACACTTCTCCAAATCGTCAAAGATTAAGCGATAACAAAAATTGCAATTTGGCCATTTTACAGTGTGTCACCGCCAACAGTGAATGAACAATGAAAAGTAACTTGAAACCAAAAACAAAGCTACTTTGTTGTTATGGAATACGGCGGCAAATATTATAGATAAAGAATCCATTACACGAAAAGGTCGACATCCAAACAATACACTGTTTCAAAGCGTTTTATTAGGGAAATTGTAGAATATTTTGTTCCATTTTTTAAATGGACGCGGCCATTTTGTTCAATTTACGGCGCGGCGGTAGCTACGCCTTTGCTCAGCAGCCGACTTCTTTGCTCTGAAATTATTAATTGTCCTGGTTTTGAGAATAGTCGTCTTTTAATCATATTCATATAACACAACATTCCTGCGTTGCGACGCCTACAGTAATATCGAATATCGTATCCAAACTTTTTAAAAATATGTTAAGGTAGCACTTATATTTCTCCAAGAAATTAACGCACCACCCATCTTTATTTATACGTCCATGGCACCATACCACCTTAAAAACCGGGCATTTTTAATGTCTCAAATTTCCTAAACCTGTTGTTATTTAAATTTAAGTGATTTTTTTTTAATATTTGGTCTTATTCTATTCTTTATAAGTATCGCAGTAATAATATATATTGTTGGTAGACAGGTCAATTATTGTCAGTGTATACCGGGTGTACCAATCAAACTGTGTTTTTTCTTACTTTATAAATGTTTTGTTTACCAAATAGGGAGGGGTTGAAATTTTTCTTACAAACTGACGATTTATTTATTGCTCTAAAATCGGTTGAGATATGAAAATGAAATTTTGTGGGTTTTAAGAGGTAGTTTTAACTTTAGTTAGTTAGAACATAGACAGCGATCGTGGGTTCAAACCCCACCCGGTGTCAGTTGCTTAGATATTTATTAATTTGGCTAGTCTTTACTATGGCTATGATATTTTGGCTAGTCTTTACTACGGCTATGATATTCAAGCTTAAAATGTACCTCTCTGTTACGTTGTTCTAAGATATGCAATAGGCTAATGGGCAACTGCGAGACTTGCAAGACTCTTGCTGCAAGACCAAGACCAAGACCGGGAGCGCAATACCAAGACCAAGACCCAGTGTACTGGCGCAAGACCAAGACCAAGACTGTCTAAGTCTCGTCTTGGTCTTGCATTTGGGCAACACTAGTTCAGAGGTGTTCACGTAGCCCTACTGAAGACGTCTAGACACAGAAACAGCTGTCTAGGGATAAATTGTAAAAGTCTGAGATAAAGGATGATACCAGAAAGTGGTTCCAAGAATGGTTTCAGATTTAAATTATTACTTGTTATTTTAATTCTATTTTAATACTGGATTTTGTATCTGAGACCTTTCTTCTTTTCTTTAAGAGATGTCGCTACAGCGTCTTAAAAGTGAATTTGAATTATTTTTGAAATTCCAGTTAAATACGCACTTTATTTTCGTCGTAGTTCAGAGGTGTTCACGTAGCCCTACTGAAGACGTCAAGAGACAGAAACAGCTGTCTAGAGATGGTGAATATCCTCTGAATCGAAAGGAAACATAAACTGTCGTTCACTTTTATCTTTTAAAATAAGACTTCGCTGGCACAATATTTTCATACCTTTATGAATTTTTAGACAATACTGCTGGCGATGTTGGACTAGCGGTAACACAGGTCATAGCATTATCCGGGGAAGTTGAATGGGGTGTCCGACAATGGGCTGATCTAGAAAGTTACATGACCTCTGTGGAACGTCTTCTGGAATATACTCATATTAAATCGGAACCAACAGACGGTAGAGTAATACAAAATTGGCCGTCAGAAGGAACCATCGTGTATGAAAGAGTGTCTCTTACATACAACGATAATGAAAAAGTACTGAAGAATTTGAACTTCAAAATAAAACCAAGGGAGAAAATAGGAATAGTGGGAAGAACAGGAGCTGGAAAATCTTCAATTATAGCTTCAATTTTTAGGTATAATGTTAATATAATTATAGTTATTAACCCTCTAACCGTTATTTTTTTAAAATGGTTCGAAATATCTGATAATTTCTACTACTACTCTCGGTTTACAGCGTTCTCCGATGCCTTCCAACTCCTAACCGTCATTCTTCTCTGTTTAACCATAGACCTGGAGGGATTTCTCTTTCCTCTAGTCCTTTTTCAATTCCCTCCCTCCAGCTTCTTCTCAGCCTTCCTCTTTTCCTTTTGCCTTGTGGTGTCCATGCCAAAATCTGTTTAGGGATCCTGTCATCTGACATTCTCTGTACATGGCAGTACCATACTAGTTATTCCGTTTTTATGTCATCAATTATTGTATGTGTGACTCCCATCATTTCTCGAATTCTCTCATTTGGTATCCGATCTCTTCTTGATTTGACTGCTGCTCTTCTCCAGAAGTCCATTTCTGTTACTAATTACTAGTAACATTTTCTCTGTTCTTTGTTTCAGTGGCCAAACTTCACTGCCATATATGTTCTCTTTAGATATTGTTTGGTCCCACAGAATGCCGTTCATCATGGATATGGCTTTTCTACCCTGTATGTTTCAATCTTTTATAATTATTTATTTTGATAATTTCTAATTAGGGTAATTTTAGTGTTAAAATTAATTCCATGTTAATTTTTTTTTAATATTTGACCTCCAGACGAGAAAGAAGGTAGACCGTCTCTAGATGGCCATAACGATTTAGATGTAGAAAATTAGAATAGGTGTAATTTGAATATAATAACTATAGAAATCATTTATTTTGTTGAAATAAAAACAAAAACGTAACAAAACATAGAAATAAGAAAGTAAACAATACAAAAAATAATAATATAAAAAAAAGTTAACTATCTATGATGGAATTCATAGAAGCAGTTTTTTCTGGTGTAATACAGTAAATTGAAATTACACTTCATGCAATACACCCGAGTATCAGACTTCTTCAGGTGATTTTTATCCTCAAAAACAAAATGAAAAATAATTTTACTCCAAAAAATACGTTACCAAAAAAACTTGACGTAAACTGTTATGACCGTCTGCGTCTGTAGACGGTCATCAATTGTAACGCTAAAAATGCTGTGAGCTCGTACGTAGAGGGGATATATACAAATTCGCGAGCGCCAGTAGTGACAAATCTGTAAACCTTTACCGGAAATTTGACATAAATGTCAAAGTGATTAATTTAAAATTAAAATTAAAAACATTAATTATATCAAATATTAGTTGGTCAAAGCTGTGGTATATATTTTTAACTTAAATATACTTACGTTTTAAATACTGAATTTAAGTTTTTTTAATGTTCCGTAATATGTAATTTTAAATCAATCTATCAATCTTAGCGCCATCTACACGATAATTGTGAAAGTATCCGAAGTAAGAAATTCATATTTTATCAATAGAACGTCAAAATGATTAGAAAAATCTAAAAAAAATCGATTACAATTTAATTAATTTTTTTCGTTGTAAAAATTAAGCGATAACAATTAAATAATAAATTTAAAAATTACCGGTGAAAGTTGAATTAGTAACCGCTAGGAGCGACACCAGCGAAGCTCAGAGCGTATAGTACCAAAAAAACAATATCATTTAAGCTATTAGACCAGGGCGCATCTGTAAAAATATTAGTACATTTGGACGTTGAGAGGTGACTCATATTTTTTTGCAGAAATTGCTTGAAAATAACTCATATAATAATATTTGATTTATCCTCCCATTCAAAAAGGTCTGGAAAATTGTTTAAATAATCAAAATGTCAAAAAGTGAAGGAAAAATTCGATTTTTTTCTTCTTATTTTGATTATAACTTTAAAAGTATTCATTTCCGAGAAAAGTTGCACTGACATAAAAGTTGCGTAATTAAATTTTCTACAAAATAGGAAACGAAATTTTCTACAAAATAGTTCAATATTTTAAAAATTGTCACCCTTGTTGCAAAATAGCAATAATTGTGAAAAAAACATAAAAAACAAGTATTCGCATTTTACGTTTTTCAACCATTTATGCTACATATAGGACCTTCATATTTTAATTAGAAAAACTTTATGATATAATAAAACACTGCTTTCGCAGAAAAAATCATTTTTTCAATATGTTGCAGGACTAAAAATAAAGCAGACAGCAAGTTGAATTTTTTTTACATATAGAAGAATACTGTTCCTTTCATTTGCAATTTTCGAAATTAAAGTCGGTTCACGGCGTCCGGAATTTTTTTAAATAAACATTAACTTTTGGTGCGCAGGACAGCGGATAGTTTGCTCTGATTGGGCATTCTAATGACCTTTGATAATAATTGATAAATTTTAATTTTTAGTCCATTTCGATATAAATCAATAAAATTGTTTATTGCAAAATAAAAACACATACTCTGTCCTTGAAGTAACACTTTTTTAGCAAAAACTTTCTTTGTTCATATATACTTATAGAATAAAAGTTTATTATTTTTAAACACATGCAATTGTTTAAACAATATTTCACAAACAATAATCAAATTAGTTTGATTTTTGTGGAAATAAAATATTAAAATACAACAAAATATAGAGTAAGAAAATAATATATTAGATAAAGATTGGAAGAAATTTTGGTGGAATTCAACTTGTGTGAATCGAACACCGCTGTCCTGCGCGTAGCACCAAAAATTAATGTTTATTTAAAAAAATTCCTGGCGCCGCGGTAGTTAATCGATTTTAATTTTGCACTTCTTCTTCTTTGAGTGCCTCTCCTATCGGAGATTGGATATCATTAGGGCGATTCAAATTTTATTTACTGCTGTTTTGAACAATTCGTTAGTGGTACAGCCAAACCACTCTCTCAAATTTCTCATCCAGGACATTCTTCTACGGCCTGGATTTCTTCGTCCTTGGATTTTTCCTTGCATTATGTTTTGTAGGAATGTGTACTTTTGTCCCCTCATCAGGTGGCCTAAGTATTCAAGTTTTCTCTTTTTTATATTCAGTAGAACTTCTGGCTTGTTATTTATTCGGCGTATTACTTCTTCATTTGTAATTTTATCCACCCAACTTATTCTTAGTATACGGCGGTAGCACCACATCTCAAAGCTTTCAAGATTTTTAATATTCCTCTGTTTAAGAGTCCATGACTCAACACCGTAGAGCAAAGTACTGAATACATAGCATTTTAACATTCTAGTTCGTAGATGAATACTAATATCACGATTACAAAATAATTTTTTCATTTTTATAAAAGTAGACCTGGCAATTTCAGTACGTCTTTTTATCTCGTGATTTTGGTCACCTGTTTCATTGATAAGGGTTCCAAAGTATTTGTATTCGTTTACTTTTTCAAGTTGGGTACCGTTTATTGTGATACTAGTGTCATTTATTGGATTCTTACTGAAGGTCATATATTTGGTTTTTTTGACGTTCATCCTTATGCCGTAGTTATTACATATCTCATTCATACTTTCAACTAGATGTTGTAGATCTTCCGCTGTTCTTGCCATTATCACAGTATCGTCAGCATATCGAATGTTATTGATAACTTCTCCATTGACTATTATCCCTTCGTTTGCATATGAGAGAGCTTCTTGGCATATTTGTTCGCTGTAGATATTAAACAAGAGCGGTGACAATATACAACCCTGTCGTACCCCTCTACGTATTTATATTTCGTCCGATGTTTGGTCTTCTATTTTTATATTAGCTCGCTGATTCCAGTACAGATTTAATATTATTTGTATGTCTCTGGTGTCAATGTTCTTACTCTCCAGGATTTCTTTGAATTTACTGTGGCGTACTTTGTCAAAGGCCTTTTCAAAGTCTATAAAGCAGGCGTGTACCTCTTGGTTAACATCTAGGCATCTCTGTGTTAGAACGTTCAGGGCAAAGAGAGCATCCCTTGTACCTAATCCTTTTCTGAATCCCATCTGTGTATCGTTAATATCGATGTCTAGTTTTTGATAGATTCGGTTGTGGATGACTCTAAGAAATATTTTAAGCAGGTGACTCATCAAGGAGATTGTTCGATGATCTGAACATTGCACTGCCTTAGTTTTCTTCGGTATGGTGACAAACGTAGACAGCAACCATTCTTGTGGTATTATACCAGTACTGTATATTGTATTGAATATATGCAATATTATGGTTACGGATTGAACATTCAAAAGCTTCAGCAGTTCTGTAGGGATTTCATCAGGTCCGTTTGCTTTTCCATTTTTAGCGTTTCTTATTGCGTATTCTACTTCTTCTTTCAATATGTCTGGCCCAGTTGCATTGATTATCTGAGTTAAGTTGTTTCTATCGTCTTCAAATAATTCATTCAGGTATTCTGTCCATCTTTTTATTTTATTCTCTAGATCTACAATAAGGTTTCCATCTTTGTCTTTAAGTTTACCTATTTGGCATTTCTTTATGCTTCCTGTTATATCTTTTACTTTTTTGTGCATATTGAACGCATCGTACTTTTTCTCATAGGTTTCCATTTCTTCACACTGTTCTTTAATCCACGCCTCTTTGGCTTCTTTTATTCTCTTTTTTATGTGTTTGTTTATTTCTTTGTATTTGTCTAGATAATTCTTCATATTTCTTCTTTGTTCCATCAAGTCTAGTATGTCCTGTGTCATCCACCCCTTGTTCTTTGTTATCGTTTTTGTCAGATGTTTCTTTCCTGCTGTTTGTATAGCTGTATTTATGTACTTTAATTTTTGGTTAACGTTATCTGTATCGTTAATTTGTTGTTGCACTGAACTAAGGTTTTCATTTATTTCTTCTCCTGTTTCTTGTTGTATATTTTTGTTTCTAAGTTTAACTAAATCTAGTGTCTTTCTTTGTGGTCTCCTTATCTTTTTTGGTCTCGCCTCTATCACAGTAACTACCGGATTATGATCTAAGCCTATATCAGCTCCTGGGTACGTCTTAGTACATTTAACAGCATTACGATACCTCCTTGCTATCGGAATGTAGTCTATTTGATTTCTCACTATTTTTTCTTTGGTATGTTGTGGAGATGTCCATGTATATAATCGCCGAGGAGGTAATTTTGCACATTGGAAATGAAAGGTACAGTATTCTTCTATATGCAAAAAAAATGTCAACTTGCTATCTGCTTTATTTTTAGTCCTGCAACATTTTGAAAAAATGAATTTTTCTTGTGAAAGCTGGATTGCAAAATATTTTAAACCGATCTTAATCAAATTTACAGTATTGTTTGACTATATCATAAAGTTTTTTGTGTAAAATATGAAGGTCCTAAGTGTAGCATAAATGGGTGAAAAACGTAAAATGCGACTACTTGTCTTTTTTTATAGTTTTTTCGCAATTATTGCTATTTTGCAACAAGGGTGACAATTTTTAAAATTTTTAACTAATTCTATATTGTAGGAAATTTAATTACGCAACTTTTACGTCAGTGCAACTTTTCTCGGAAGTGAATACTTTGAAAGTTATAATCAAAAAACGAAGAAAAATCGAATTTTTCCTTCATTTTTTTACATTTTCATTATTTAAACAATGTTCCGGACCTTTCTGAGTGGGAGGATAACTCAATTATTATTATATGAATTAATTCCAAGCAATTTGTGCAAAAAAATATAAGTCACCTCTCAACGTCCATCTCAAAACAGATCCGCCGTGGACTAGGTATATGTATATGAATTGACAATTCTAAATTTAAATAGAAAAAGTGAACACCGCCTACAGGCGGTCATAACCGTTAGGGGTTAATAATATATGTAACTATTATTATTTTATTGTTTTATTTTAGACTTTACGAAGCAGAAGGTAATATTTTCATAGATGGAGTGGAAATCAAGACGTTATCTTTGAACTTTCTTAGAAAGAAGATTGCAATTATTCCTCAAGATCCGATTCTATTTTCCGGAACTATTCGAACGAATCTAGATCCATTTAACGAATACAGCGACCAGGAACTCTGGAGTGCATTGGAAAAAGTCAGCATTAGAAATATTATTCCCGATTTAGATCACAACGTAAAAGGTTATGTCTCAAGCTTTAGTTCCGGGCAAAGACAATTAATTTCAGTAGCCAGAGCGATACTGAGAAAGAATAAAATTGTTATTTTAGACGAAGCAACCGCAAACATGGATCACGAAACAGATGTTATGCTGTACAAAATTATAGAAGAAAATTTTAAGGATTGTACTGTTTTGACTATAGCTCACAGACTGGATACTATTATAAAGTCTGACAGGGTTATGGTTTTAGATAGAGGAGAGATAAAGGAGTTCGATGATCCTGCAACGTTACTTACAAATACAAATGGAATATTCTATAGCTTAGTGCAACAGTCAGAAGGATCTAAATAAATATTTTGTGTGTGCTTATTTTTTATTAAATAACATAAATATAGCTTTAATATACTTGTAACATTTTATTTTGTATAATCATCTCAATCAACTTTTCTTTTTTCTTCTATATATTATTGTTTTCAGTATCTGTATCGTAAAATGCATTTTGGATAGCACACTGTTCAGCTCTGGTTAAATTTTTCATCGTGTTTGCCATATGTTTTTGCTGCTTCAAACATTTGCGCCTTTTTGCTAAAAATTTATTCATCAGTGAAACTAGTATCAAAAATTTAGGAAATTGCTATTAAGTGAATGTTTTAGTCAGGGATCCCAGGCCCATTTATATTATTTACTACTAACAAGCTAATTTTTCGTGAGTAGCTTCATTTTGCCGAGACGCCCAACTTTTTTCCTTACAACAATTTCCGTATTAAACCGGGAGATATTAACAGAAGTTCAACCACGATTTTCTAAGTCCTGCCCTTTGCAATACTGGAAGGTTAGAGAAGGTACTTACAATTTGTGGAAAAATCCACGGGTTTCCTGTGACATTTTCCTGTGAAAATTAGATTTTCCATGAAAAAAAAATTGGGAGTTGCGATGAATTTTTAAGTCCTGCCATATCCATAGAATAACAGGATACTATCTATTTTATGAAGAAAATTTTTTGGGCAGGACGGTTGCAAAAGGACTAAGGGAGTATACAGATATACAAACATGTAATGAAAATAATGAAATTTTCATAATTTTCTGAGTCCTGCCAACTTAATAAATTAATCATATTTATTTCAAAATGACCAAAAAAAATGTTGGCATGACGTCACCTAATGTTTAACTGCACTTGTTTCTTGGAAAATTCTGTATAAAATTTTCACTCTGATTCCGTGATTTTCTAAGTCATAAAATAAATTTTGTTATAAAATAATTAATTTCAGTAGACATTATTCAAAATGGCAGGATGTTTAGTTACACCTTTTTTACTATATATAGTTAAAAAATTTGTAAGAAAATTCGTGGAAAATTACACGATTTTCTAAGTCATGCCATTTCGCACATATCTCAAGAAGGTTAATATAAATCTATTTTCAAAGAGGCAGGATGGTTGTATAGTTATTTCGTATAAAAAAATTAAATTGTGTGTCTGTAAAATTATTTCAGAGTGTTATACAAACATATTCATATCATCACAATTCTCTGAGTCATACCATGTCGAGTATGCTTAAAAAACACTAAACTAAAACCGTTTACAACTTGGCAGGATAACCGCAAAGATGAATAATACAAAAAATTAATTTGTATATCATTAAAGCAATCGTATCATATTAAATATTATTTTCCTGAATAATGTCTCGGAATTTTTACACACTTTTCAAATCTAATAGCAAACTGTAACATCTTTATTTTAAGTGATTAGATCATATTTTTATCTAAGTAAACGCAATAAAAGTAAATAAACAATTTTTACAATGTATTGGTTATAGTAGGGAATTTACCTACCCATTATATTATACATGGGTATCCAGAAGCTCTCATAACAAACGGAAACCGGAGATTCCTCAGATAATTTTAAGAAAATTTAACTCAATTCACTTCACCTAGTTCAAAAATGCTTCCGTGGAAAGCTAGAGCTTTTTAAAGATGGCGTCTTGTAATTCTTCATCGTCATAATTCAACCCGGAACTATCCAATGCTGGATATAGGTCTCCCTCAGTCTTCTCCATGCATTTCTGTCCTGTACTGTCTGCATCAAGTTTCTGTCGATCCGTTTGATGTCATCAGACCATTTGGTTGGCGGACGACCTCTACTTCGATATGCTTCGTCTAGAAGAAGCATATCGAAGTCTTGTAATTAATTTCTTTAAAATAGCTGCAGAACGCTTTTATTTGGAAAAACGAAAACTGGTATACTTATTTATCTTCCAGAGGTCAATTGTCAAATGTCAATTATCAATTGTCAATTTTTAGTTCCGGTCATAGGGGTCCGTTTTGGGTAAGGAAACGGATATTTTATCGAATAACTTTTCTGTCTAACTTTTAAGCATTTCTGACACTGGATTATTAAATTCTGGGATAGTTTTGTACTAAAAGGTACTTTTGCTTTAACTCAGAAGAATACGCAGTGTTCTAGAAAAATCGATTTTTCGTTTTTTGGTTTTTTGAGTTTAAAAGAATTTAGAAAAATTCTATTTAGGAAAACGAAAACTGCTACGTTTATTTCTCTTCCAGAGATGAATCGATTTTATCAATTGTGAATTTCTAGTACTGGTCATAGGCATCCGTCTTGGGTAGATCAACGGATATTTTATCTCATAACTTATTGGTCTTTAAATTTTTAGACATTTTTGAGAGTAGAGTATTAAATTATGAGGTATTCTAGTACTAAAAGTTACTCTTGCTTTAAGTCGGCAAATACACCGTTTTTTTTTTAATTTATTTAAATTTTTTTCAAATTTAACAACGAAAAATTTTAAAATGGATTTTTCCAGAAAACCGTGCATCCTACTGACTTAATGCAGGAGTACCTTTTAGTACTAGAATACCTCACAATTTAATAATCTAGTGTCAAAAATACCTAAAAGGGAAAGACAAAAAATAATCCTATGACCGGTACTACAGATTCGCAATTGATGGAATCGATTTATCTCTGGAAGAAAAAAAGGCGGACCAGTTTTTGTCTTTCGAATTGGAAGCGTTCTGGAGATATAAAAAACTAATTAGGTACAACGCGCCAACTGTAAAGAGCTTTAGCTCTTTAGTGCATAACATGCATCCAAAAGTGCATAAACCTGTCAAAATCAGTGTATTAAGGGCAACATTTTGTTATTTGGGAGGTTTATGGAGTTACGAATACGCAAGCAGAACCGACCTCCGAATCACCTAATGCCCAGAGTTGCTGCTAAGGCACGTCATCTGGAGTTTCGTGGGATATCGGCAATAAATTAAAGAAAACAGATTATTCGAGGGTTTGTGGGATGGCGGAACACGAATATGACATTACAACCGACCCTCGGAGCACCTGGTGCCCAGGGTGACTGATCTCGAATTTAGAGAGTTTTTGGAGGTCGATTCTGATGTCGTATTTATGTTTAGCAACCACAAAAATCCTCGAGTAATCTACTTGCATCACTTTAGTGTCTGAAAGCCTCGAAATTTAAAAATATGGCGTGTATATTAGTCACCCCGAGCACTAGGTAAAGATCTGTTCTAATGTGACATTCTTGTTCAGAAACCCCAAAAACCACCTGAGTAATCTGTCTGTATCAATTTACTGCCGAAATTAATATATAAATATGGTATAGAAAATGCTTAACAAATAAGAAGGTACCATAAAATATCATTTTATTATAATACTAAAATACAAGGTGTCCCATTTAAGAAAACTCTGTCCCCATTAAGAAAATACTCATTCCGAGTTTCAACCAACCCCGTATACTAAAATTAAACATTTTGGTATACTATTAATAACTGACAATAGTAGACTATATTAAAAATCGTTTAAACATAAATTAATAGAAGTTTGGATATCAAATCACTAACAATATGTATAGGGTGTGAATGTTCCTACAAAATTAACAAAAAAACGTAATTATATTTTAAACTACCTCGTATAGTATTTCAAAATACTATATTTTATTAAAGAGAACATCGAGTAGAATCCAAAAATGTAAAAATATACAGGGTATTCCATTTTAAAAAACATAAATTTGTGTCACCCTGTGAAAACGGGTAGCCCTGTATATTAGAAAATACTGTTAAATCATAGTCCTATCTGTGGCCAATGTTTTACCTAAATAACTTTTTTCGTATATCTTACGACGAACGAGTAATTGGACTTTGTCACACTAATGCCCCACCCTGTATACAAAATAACCATAAAACCATCCTGCCTCTTTGTAAATAGACTTATATTAAGATTCTTGAAACATGTGCAAAATGGCATGACTCAGAGAATCGTTGACTTTTTCACGAATTTTCTTACAAATCTAGGACTCCTGCTGTCTTACAAGAACCGTTTAACCTTCCTGCCGAGTACCGAAAAGGTATTGATTGTATTTGAGTATTATAACTTTTTAAAGGCAGGACTAAGAAAATCACGGAATCAGGGTGAAAATTTTCCGCAGAATTTTCCAAGGGACAAGTATACTTAAACATTAGGAGACGTCATGCCAATATTTTTTTTGATCATTTTGAAATAAATATGTTTAGTTTATTTAGTTGGCAGGACCCAGAAAATCATGAAAATTTCATTATTTTCCTTACATGTTTGTATACATATATACTCCGTTACCCCGTTTACAACCCTCCTGCCCCAAAAATTTTCTTCATAAAATCGATAGTATCCTGTCTATCTACGGATATGGCAGGACTTAAAAATTCATCGCAAAACCCTATTTTTATTTTTTGGGAAAATCTAATTTTTACAGGAAAATGTCACAGGAAATTTGTGGATGTTTCCACAGATTGTAAGTACATCGTCTACCCTTCCAGTATTGCAAAAGGCAGGACTTAGAAAATCGTGGCTGAACTTCTGTATAATATCTCCCGGTCTATATGTGGTAGATAACAAAGATAGCAGGGATAGTCCAGTCGGGTTAGACAAATAAGAGGCCTAACCTTGCATGCCAAGCTGCCCCAAATTTTATTTTTCTAATTCTTAGGGAGGGTCAATAGTAGTGTAAATTTAAAATTTCGACTGAATTCCGCCGTTGCGGTAGCCGTCATTTTGATTTTAAACGGGAACCGTTTTTGCTCAATATCTCCGCTATTTCAACTTCTCAACAAAAAGTATGGCAACTAAAAGTGTTGAAAATGTGATTTCATATAATTTCTTTCATTACAATTGTTTTCGTGCGGTCGATATTTTCAGAGTTACGGGGAAAATAATAACTGTCATTATTTTCCCCCATAACTCTGAAAATATCGACCGCACGAAAAATACTGCAATTAAGCAAATTATAGAAAATCACATTTTCAACAATTTTAGTTCCCCTTACTTTTTGTCGAGAAGTTAAAACTGGCGGAGATATTGAGCAAAAACGGTTATTTAAAATCAAAATGACGGCTAACGAAACGCCAGAATTCAGTCGAGATTTTAAATTTACAGTACTATTGACTCTCCCTAAAGATTAGATGAATAAAATTTGGGGCAGCTCGGCATGCAAGGTTAGGCCTGTTATTCGTCTAACTCGACTGGACTATCACTTATATCTTTGTTATCTACCACATATGGAAATTGTTGTACGGAAAAAGTTAGGTCTCTCGTCAAAATGAAGCTACTCACGAAAAATTAGCTTGTTAGTAGTAAATAATGAAAATGGGCCTGGGATCCCTGACTAAAACATTCACTTAATAGCAATTTCCTAAATTTTTGGGTTCCTTGACTGTTTAATTAAACTATAAATAACAAAATTCAAATGCAGTAAGTAATGTTTATGTAGGAAATATTAAGAGCATATTCGCAAAATTTCTTACCAATGCTTTTTAAATTCATCCATTTTTTTCGAATCCTGAGAAAACTAATAAATATTTTTAAATAATTTAAACGCAGAATGAAAACTTACATTATTATCGAGGAACTAAAGGTCCGAAAGTACCTAAGAATAAAACAAAAAGTTTCTTTTGAAATGAAATATTTGAAATTAAAAATCACAATAAATTTTCTCTTTCTGTTTTTCACCCCTGTAACTTATTCAAATAAACATTATAGAAAGTTTCAGGGACTTTCGGCCCTCGGTAATAATGTAATCTTTCATTCTACGTTTAAATTTTTTAAAAACGCTCATTACGTTTCTCAGGATTTGACAGATACAGAAGTTTTCACTTCAAAAATGTATTTCGCCTACACAATCTACATACACATAATAAATATACGTACAAAATTTATTTCGCCGAAGAGATGACGGTCGCGATGACCGTCGCGAAATAAATCCTTTTCGCCCATCTAAAAATATTTTTTACATTTATTTTAAATTTAAATACTTCTATACAATTTATGTATACATACACATAATATAGATACGTACAAAATTTATTTCGCCGAAGAGATGACGGTCGCGAAATAAATTTTTTTCACAATCCTAAAATAGGTTTTACATTTATTTTTAAATACTTCTATACAATTTATATATACATACTCATAATATACCTATACGTATATGTACAAAATTTATTTCGCCGAAGCGATGACGGTCGCGATAATGATCGCGAAATCAATCATTTTTACCCATCCTAAAATAGGTTTTACATTTATTTTAAATTTAAATACCTCTACAAAATTTATATAATATTAGTCTGGGCTGATTATCGGAGAATAGGCCATTTTTGGGAAAAGTTATTTACCAGCAATTTTATTGCTGGAATCGAATCTTATGATTGTATATATTAATAATATAGATATGCAAAGTCCGCAGATAGTGTGCTACTTTTTTTATAAACAAAATGGCGCCCGAAAATCGTGTTTTTTTCAATTTTTGCTTTATAACTCCAAAGATTTTAACTTTAGACCAAAAACACTCAAATAAAAATTCACCGCAATTAAATTCTGCATAGAGACGTGTTTTTCCGATTTACTTCGACGAAAACTTTCCCCGGAAAAAGCGGGTTTTTCCAACAAAATCTTTAATTTTCAACTAAACTTTTAGAAAAGTAGTTGTTAATCAATAATTTAAATAACTTAGTAACGTAAAAGCCCTTTCCGTATATATTATAATTCCAGAAGCCGATGGAAATTGAATGAACAGTTTAGCAACAATTGAAATGTTAATTAAAAATTTACGGTAGCTATAATAACGACAATAATTATGATGCATAAGAATAACTACGATTTTTTCATAAAAAGACACTATACCTATCTAATGTACCTTACAGAATTGAAATTGGACTATTTAAGCGGCCTCAGGAATATTTTAAAATTATAAACAATTTTTTGGTTTATAAACAAATAGAATATCTCGGGAAATATTAAACTAAATTAAATTGTGAAAACGGTATTCGAAAGACAGTGGCAGGACGCTTCTTCTAAAAGAAAAAAAGTTTAATTATAACGAGTGGTTCCTGAGATACAACCGGTCAAAGTTGACCGAAATGTACGGCAAAGATATAAACAATAAGATCATAATTTTCAAACCATCACCTTTTTATTTTTGTCCTCTTTCTCCACACCAATTTTCATATCTTTAAAATTCTCATAACATATATTATTATAATAAAAACTATCGATAATACGTGTGAAAATTGACAAAAATAGCAAAATTCCAATGAAAAATTAGGTTGGAGAAAATGTAACCCTCAACGTTCAAAATCGGTATACGTTAAAAAAATGCATTTTCTCGGCTTCCCATGGAGCAATTTCCTTCACTCTTTTTTTGTTCCCAAGTAACTCGAGTAGAGCCATCAAAGTAACGCATTATTAAATGTCAGACTTGCTTTTGTTTTGTTATAATAAATTAATTTATTTATTATAACACAATATTTTAATTTGTTTAAATAAAAATTGTTTAAATAATTACACAGCTTTCAAATGAGAATATTTATGTTTTTAACTTTAAAAGGTACACTTGTAGTAAGTTTATCTAAAAAACGGCTACAAACTGGAAAAAATATGTAATTTTCTGTTCTTATAAATAAATTAATCTATTATAACAAAACAAAAGCAAGTTTGACATTTAATAATGCGTTAGTTCGATGGCTCTACTCGAGTTATTAGGGAACAAAAAAAGAATGAAGGAAATTGCTCCATGGGAAGCCGAGAAAATGCATTTTGTTAACGTATACCGATTTTGAACTTTGAGGGTTACATTTTCTCCAACCTAATTTTTGATTGGAATTTTGCTATTTTTGGCAATTTTCACACGTATTATCGATAGTTTTTATTATAATAATATATGTTATGAGGATTTTAAAGATATGAAAATTGGTGTGGAGAAATAGGACAAAAATAAAAAGGTGATGGTTTGAAAATTATGATCCTATTGTTTATATCTTTGCCGTAAATTCCGGTCAAATTTGACCGGTTGTATCTCAGGAACCACTCGTCATAATTAAACTTTTTTTCTTTTAAAAGTAGCGTCCTGGCGCTGTCTTTCGAATACCGTTTTCACAATTTAATTTAGTTGAATATTTCCCGATATATTCTATTTGTTTATAAACTAAAAAATTGTTTATAATTTTAAAATATTCCTGAGGCCGCTTAAAAAGTCCAATTTCAATTCTGTAAAGTACATTAGATATAGTCCTGTCGCCAAGGGGGGTACAACGGCCTCCTGTATTCAGATGGACTTACCCAAGTTTTTTTTATGTATTTTGACCTGTAGAACACGAATTTTTTGGGTAACAGTTGATCCGGATGTCAATAAGATTGTTATAAACCAAGAAGTTGAGGAATCACATAACAGCGATTTCTCGCAAAACAAAACATTTTTTTGTATTTTTTGGGCCATTCTAACCAAAAAATGTTCCTACAAATTTTTTCTTAGGATGCATAGTTTTCGAGATAAACGCGGTTGAACTTTCAAAAAATCGAAAAATTGCAATTTTTGAACCCGAATAACTTTTGATTAAAAAATAAAATAGCAATTCTGCTTACCGCCTTTAAAAGTTTAAGTAAAATTTTATCTGTTTTGAATATTTGCATTGCTAAAAATTTATTTTTTGATTGTTAAAAAAAGCTATAAACACATAGTGTTTCCCGTGCCTAATACATGCGTTTTAATGCATGCTACGTAGAAATAGCGCCGCTTGCACTTTTACCTCCTCTACCTACTCATTCGATTTTAAATGAGAAATCATTGAAAACATCACTCAAGCACTAGGTGTTTATAGCTTTGTTTTAACAATAAAATAATAAATTTTTAGCAATACAAATAATTAAAACCGATATAATTTGACTTGAACTTTCAAATGCGGTAAGCAGAATTGCTATTTTATTTTTTAATCAAAAGTTATTCGGGTTCAAAAATTGCAATTTTTCGATTTTTTGAAAGTTCAACCGCGTTTATCTCGAAAACTATGCATCCTACGAAAAAATTTGTAGGAACATTTTTTGGTTAGAAAGGCCCAAAAAATACAAAAAAATGTTTTCTTTTGCAAGAAATCGCTGTTATGTGATTCCTCAACTTCTTGGTTTATAACAATCTTATCGACATCCGGATCAACTGTTACCCAAAAAATTCGTGTTCTACAGTTCAAAATACATAAAAAAATCTTGGGTAAGTCCATCTGAATACAGGAGGCCGTTGCACCCCCCCTGGCGACAGGACTAATAGGTATAGTGTTTTTTTTTATGAAAAAATCATAGTTATTCTTATGCATCATAATTATTGTCGTTATTATAGCGACCGTAAATTTTTAATTAACATTTTAAATGTTGCTAAACTTTTTATTCAATTTCCATAGACTTCTGGAATTATAATATATGCAGAAAGGGCTTTTAAGTTACCAAGTTATTTAATTATTGATTAACAACTACTTATCTAAAAGTTTAGTTGAAAATTAAAGATTTTGTTGGAAAAACCCGCTTTTTCCGGGGAAAGTTTTCGTCGAAGTAAATCGGAGAAAATACATCTCTATGCAGAATTTAATTGCGGTGAATTTTTATTTGGGTGTTTTTGGTCTAAAGATAAAATCTTTGGAGTTATAGAGCAAAAATTGAAAAAACACGATTTTCGGGCGCCATTTTGTTTATAAAAAAAAGTAGCACACTATCTGCGGACTTTGCATATCTATATTATTAATACATACAATAATAAGATTCGATTCCAGCAATAAAATTGCTGGTAAATAACTTTTCCTTGTATTTTGCTAATTAGCCCAGAGTATATACATACACATAAATATGTATAGCATAAGCAATGACGGTCGCAATGACGGTCGCGATGACGGTCGCGATGGCGGTCGCGATGACGGTCGCGATGGCGGTCGCGATGACGGTCGCGAATTCAAAGCTTTTTCACCTATCCAAAAGTCGTGATGAGGGTCGCGATGACGGTCGCGAATTCAATGGTTTTTCCCCTATCCAAAAATCGCACAACGTCCCTAAAGAAGTTTTCACTTCAAAAAGCGTTGGTGGGTACGAAAATAACTGGGTCGAAGAGAAATAGATGGTGCTTCATCTACTTTATTAAGAGAATTAGCAGTTGAAGACGTACCAGAATATACAAATTGGCTGAGGATGTCTAAAGAACGGTTTGGAATATTTCTGGCTCAAATTGCTCCTCAAATTACGAAAAACAACACTGTAATGAGATTGGCTATTCCAGCTAGGGCAAAATTGGAAATCACATTTTCCTCTTTTGCTACAGGAAATAGTTATGGAACTTTGCAGAGGTTATTTCGTATGTCAACAGCTGCAATCTCCAAATTTATATTACAAGAATCAACTTCGCAGTACTTATGAACTTGACTAAGCTGACCTGTCTATACTTGTTTAGTCGGCATTTTAGTTGTTAGAAAGGAAAAGTGGAGGAAGCAACTTGTTCGAGTAAATAGAAATTGTTTCTATTCACTTGACTAAACATTTTACTAAATTAGATACTTGCGCAAGTACTAAATCAAGTTGTTTACACCATACAAGTAACTAAATTTAGCTACTTAATTTAGTAACTTGCTTTAGCTACTTGACACGTATAAAAGAGCTTTAATGGCCGAAAAACGCCGTTATTTTTAAGTTACTGAAGTGCTGTAGCTGATTTAATCCTATCCTACTTTACCTTGTAAAAGGTAGAATAATTTTACAAACTTTAATGTACCTAATGTTTGTACTAACCTTTTTGAGTTATTTTATTACAAATATCTAGATCTTTTTGCTGTGGTTTTTCGGGAAAAAATTCACATAATACTGCAAATTTTCTTCTACAATCCACAACTCTCCAAAATTTGATATCATCTAATACAACACAATCGTGATTAATTGTATCAAAAATCGGATGTCCAGGAGCCCAAGCTCTATAACACAAAAAAGCGGAATTGTAACAACTCAGATAATTGCAAAATATAACGAATAACCTTATAAACGTTGAGATATTGAGTAACGTTAGAAGAAATTTCTATTTAAGATTAGGATGTTGCCAAGAACTTTGCGGCGAACATTTTGAACATCCCCTATATTCACATTACTGTATATTTTTGTGTTTTACATTATCAAGAAATAAATAGTAGTATTACACCTATTACGTTTTTCAGTGTGTTGTAGCAATTTTCTGTACTCAGATAATTTTTTTAGTGTTACTTTTTGCAATAAATCTGAAAACATTTCTGAGCTCTATACCTCCAAAGTTAGAATTTCATATCGTTTTTTTAATGGTATAAAATTTCTCATCTGTTAGTCCAGGTACTGATCTTTTTTTTCGTCTTTAAAGAGGGGGGTCTAAAATCTTCTCAAAATACATCTCCCTCCAGGACGCCGTCTGACTGACCCTAGTGCAGGATATATTAGACTCATTAGACAGACCCTCCTCTGCCTTCCAGTGCCGAGCATTACGTCCAAAGCACTACCTTCATTTATCCACAGACTACCAGCAAGGAGGTCCTCTGTCTCCTGTTCCTATTTCATCCTTTTTAAAATTGGGCTTTTTTTGTGAGAGAGGAACCTTATACCAAGTAGCGCGTGGAAGACCCTCATTCTCTCCTTATAGAAAGGCATCACTCCCAGCCGGGTATTTCCTCGGGCATATACTAGTTCGCTCCGGGGGTCATATTTTAATACCCTACAGAAAAGGGTCACTGTAAATTTTCTCCGGCCATATATTTCTTAAAAAAGATAGTTTGAAAATGCCTTTAGTATGTATAGGGACAAAATGAATAATAATGAATCGCCAACTACAATGCTTTATTTCAATTTATATTTGTTTAATTATGTAAAGTTGGAGGTTATCCCGGTTGTTTCTACACTTGTATTGCTTTGTCATAGATTTTTGAATAAACACGAATTATTTGGGTAATTCTTAAAAACAGAATTAATATCAAAATAGCTAACAAAATTCCTAAGCAAGATCAAAATTTCTAATAAAATTTCTAAATCGGTCATCAACATTTTTCAACATAGGAACAGAAATGAAGTGAATATATTCTAAATAATCTTAATTCCACTGTCTGCTATATAAATATATGTAAATAATACAAAAGTCACAGTACCCACAGTAATTTTGCCGATAATTTTCCTATAACTTAGTAGATACATAAATACTTAATCCGTTTAACCATGGGAGCGAACTAATATACGGTCTTCGGAGCGAACTATTTATTATACATCTATTATTATCTGTATAATTAAATCGATTTTTTGATCTCGGGAGCGAACTAGTGTGCTCTGATTTCCTCATTCCCCACAGTCTGACTCAAACAGTTGGACTCACTTTACATATTTCCCTCTTACGAAGTAAAGTTATTCTCTCTTTCCACGTTACTCAACCTCTAAATGGGGTAAGTATTCGGAGTTCGGAGTATACTTACCTCCGAATTCTATAAAATTAAATCGAGTTTTCTAACAATTTAGAATTAAGGTCATCTTAAACTCTACTTATACGCGTGACATGTGCTTTTTATTTCTATTGGAGTATAAATCTCCAACATGCTTTTAAGTTTCATTAATACAACAACATCAAGAGTAGAAAAGAAGCTAGATTTTTACCAGCCAAAAGAACAAGCTGGATTTCGATCAAACTTTGGAACAAACGACCATCTGCAGACAGTAAGTAAAGTTACTAATTGAAAAGTCAATAGAATATAATAAGCCCCTTGTCCTAGCATTCGTGAATTTTCATAAAGCCTTTGGCACGATAGAGCTGGATAGCATTTTAGAAGCTCTAACTAAATGAATGCCGCATTGACTATCGTTACAGTACACTCATCTATAATATTTATAAAGAGGAAACAATGAGTATTAAGTTACATGATAAAACCAAACAAATAAGCATAGTATGCGGTGTAAGACAAGGCGACACACTCTCGCCAAAAATATTCATAACTTTTCTGGAATATGCCTTTAAGAGATGCTCAACTGGGACAATAAAGGGAACACAATAGATGGAGAAAAGTGAAATCATCTTCGTTTTGCAGATGACATAGTCCTTATAACTGATGACCTAGGAGAAGTAAAGGAAATGCTAAATGAGTTAGACCACGGCCACCTAAAGCTTGTTAGACGCTATCTGCTGGAAAATAGGCCTGAAAATGAACTTTTCTAAAACTAAATTTATGACTAATCTGACTCCCAGCGGACAGCTGATTATACGTGAACAAGAAGTAGAACTAGTGGAAAAGTACATTTACAGGGGTCATGAAATTAGGATAGGCAGAGATAACCAAACATGCGAAATAAAAAGAAGATTAACTCTTGCTTGGGGAGCCTACGGAGCTCTGAGAGACATATTTAGGCACAGTACCGATCGGTTTGAAAAGTGTTTAATCAATGTGTGCTGCCGGTAATGACATATGGAGCAGAGACACTGACTCTAACCAAGGCAACAGCGTCGAAAATACGGGTTTCTCAAAGGCGTATGGAAAGATCCATGCTGGCTGGGTGTAACCCTACGGGATAAAATCATAAATGAAGATCTCAGACAAAGAACCGGTATCGCAGATGTTGTAGAACGTATCACCAGGCTGAAATATTCAAGATGGACACGAACGCTGATGAAATGGAGACCGAGGGAAGATAAGTGCAGTAGAGGAAGGCCGCTTACGCGATGGACAGATGATATTAGGCGGATTAGTAAAAACTGGCAACAATCAGCACAAAACCGTAAAGTGTGGAAACAATTGGGGAAGACCTATGTCCAGCAGTGGACGTGAATTGGTTGGATGATGATGATGATGAATTATTATAAAAAACGATAAATACTTACCTGAATGTTGAACAACTCAACATCATACCAAACGAAGTCACAAAATGTCCTTCTTGTTTTATATCGTCCAATCCAACGTAGGCTGTTTTATACCAGCTATTAAGTGTATCATTAACTATACGGGATAACTCTTTGGTTCTTAGTTCTGACGTAACATCAGCTATTTCGGCACCTATCTTTTGGCAAGAGTCGATTGATTTTGTGTAATTGTTGACGTCCGTTAAAAGACTAAAGAGACCAACACTGCTAATGCAGGTTGCGTTTTCAGTAGCTTAAAAGTAATATTTCTTAAATAAGATAAAAATTGCCACACATTTGTGAAATTTCAGCAAATTTCGGAAACAAAATTGAAATTTTAAAGCAAATTAAAATTACTGTTACAAAAAAAAATAGGATATGTGAGCGGCTAAGGATGCGCCTATGCGGTGAGTAAGGATGCGGCTATAGAATGCAAAAGAATGATGGAGTGAAGATTTAAAGTAAAGGTAGCAGAGAAAAAACGGGCACATAATATAAAGATGTTAATGATAAACGACACAAAGATCGAGATACTACAAAAGTAAAGGTGGCAAAAAGCAGTTCTGAAGGCAAAAAATGAAACATGGGACAATAAATAGGCCAGAGCATATTCTTTAACAGAGCAATGGATAACAATATAGTTCATATAAGCTTCTTCTTCTAAAAGTGTCTATCTTCTGGAGATGTTGGCGACCACATTGACCCATCTTATTCTATTTACGGCAGCTCGAAATAGATCAGTTGACGTTAGACCAGTCCACTTCCTAAGATTGGCCAGCCAGGATATACGTCTACGTCCAGGGCCTCTCCTGCCCTCAATCTTGCCTTGTAGAATCAACTGCAGCAGTCGGTATTTTTCATTACGCATAATGTGGCCGAAGTAAGCCAATTTTCTGTTCTTTACGGTGTTAATTATTTCTTTGTCTTTTCCTAGCCTCTGGAGAATAGTTATATTAGTTGTGTGGTGTATATATGAGACCCTCAACATACGTCGGTAGCACCACATTTCAAACGCCTCTAACCGTTTTATGGCATCTTCTGTCAGGCTCCAGCTTTCAACTCCGTATAGGAGGACACTAAAGACGTAACATCTAAGAATTCTTATGCGTATATTGATACTTAAAGATAAGTTGCAGAGAATTTTCTTAAGACTGTTAAAAGAGCTTCTGGCTTTTTCAATACGAGTTTTTATTTCGTAGCTATGATCCCAAGTATCCTTAATGTTGCAGCCCAGGTAGCATATTTTCTGTACTCTCTCTAGAGGTGTATTGTTTACTGTAATTTGGGCGTTTATGTTGGTGTTTTTACTAATGATCATTATTTTTGTCTTCTTACAGTTTAGTTTTAGGCCGTATTTGTTACATGCTTCTACAACATTATCCATGATCCTTTGGAGCCCCTGCGCACTATCCGCCAGCAATACTGTATCGTCTGCATATCTAATATTATTTATAAGTTGTCCATTTACTGCAATACCATCTTCTGATTCGTCCAAGGCCTCTCTAAAGATGTTTTCAGAGTATATGTTAAATAATGTTGGTGACAGTATGCAACCCTGTCTGACTCCTTTTTCAACCGTGAAGATTTCGGACAGTTCATTTTCGAATCGAACTGTTGCTTTTTGTTGGAGATATAAGTTTGAAACGAGTCTTATATCCTTACCATCGAGTCCTGATGTTTTTAGGATATCGATTAGTTTTCCATGTGGGACTTTATCAAATGCCTTCTCGAAATCTATGAAACATGCATACACATCGCAATTGACATCCCTGGCTCTCTGTATTAGAACTTGCAAGCTGAAAAGTGCTTCCCTCGTTCCGAGTCCTGATCTGAATTCAAATTGAACTTCACTCAGCTGTTCTTCTAATTTGGTGTATATGCGCGAGTGAATGATAGTAAGGAGTACTTTAAGTACATGGCTCATCAAACTAATTAATCTATGTTCTTCACATTTTCTAACGTTGGCTTTTTGGGGAAGTGGAATGAATATTGATAGTAGCCAGTCTTTTGGTAAGTAACAAGTCTCGTATATGTTGTTGAATAATTTCGTAAGAGCTGTAATTTGTTGTGCCTCTAATAGCTTTAAAATTTCACCATGCACCTCATCAGGTCCTGGTGATTTCCCATCTTTAATCCGCTTAATGGCCATAGTTACTTCTTAGTTTGTTATTTCTGGGCCATAGGGATTGTCTATTTCATACGGACTTCGTGCAGCATCTTCGAATAATTCTTGCATATATTCTTTCCATCTTCTTAATTTATCTTCAATTGTAGTCAAAATTTGACCTTCGACGTCTACGACTATGCCTATATTGCGTTGTTTTCTGATGTTCTGTACTTCTTTAATCTTTTTGTGCATATGGAAATCGTCATGTTTGCGTTGTAGTGTTTCAATTTCTGTACATTTCTCCATCAGCCATGCTTCTTTTGCCCCTTTTATTTCTCTTAGTATACTCTTATGCAACTTTTTGTATTCATTGTCATTTCTACCTTTTAATTTCCTTCGCTCTTCCATCATCTGCAATATTTTATCTGTCATCCATTCTTGCTTCTTTTCTCTTTTTGATTTAAGATATTCATGCGAAAGTGTGTTGATAGATGTCTTCACTTCGTTCCATTGTTCTTCTACGCCACTAGGAGCGTCTTCAACTATTTTCGCAAAATTCTTATTAATCTCTGTTTTTACTTTTTCCTGGATGCTATTTTCTTTCAGTAGTTTTATATCTATCTTGGGTCTTATTTTCTTTTGAATTATTTTGAGTCGTATGTTGATATTTGCAACTAACAGACTATGATCTGAGAAGACATCGGCGCCTGGATATGTTTTTGTTGAGGTGACAGAATTTCTAAACCTTTTGCTTATGTTAATAAAATCAATTTGGTTTCTTATGATTTTCCCTGGGGTATCACCAGGTGCTTTCCATGTATAAAGCCTTCTTGGATGTAATTTAAAGAATGTGTTCATTACAACCATATCCGTCTCTTGGCAGAATTGTATCAGTTGTATCAGTCTTTCTCATATAAGCTTAATACCGCTAAAATATTAGAAAGATTATTATAAAAATCTATTGACTGAAGATCGTTCACAATTTCTTACTGAAGGTAATCGCCAGTCTTTCTAGTCAGAGACATCTTTTATAGAAGAAACGCAATAAACTAAAGCTAAGTTTATATGAAAGGCGCTGACCGCGCGTTTTGGTAACGCACGTTTACAACTACATAGGTACATTTTATTCACACCATACACATTTTACCTTAAAGCGCGCGTTAACATGTCATCATCATCAATGGCGTTACAAATCTTCGTGAGTCTTTGCCGCGTTTAATATTACCTTCCATGTCTGTCAGTCCTGTGCCACTATTTCCCATTGTCTCACTTCCATTTTCTTCAGGTCTTCTCTGGAAACCTTCCTAGTCCGTCTTACAGACCTTCTCCCATCTAGTCTTTCCCAAAACACATTGTTTATAAGGCGATTGGTAAAATTGTGGCTTATTTCCCATTTAAAATAGTTCATTATAAAAATGCCACAAGGAAATAGCTTCAGAACAACATTAAGGCGATTGTCGTTACTGCGTATCACATGCCCTGGCCATCTTAGTCTATTGGCCTTTATATCTGACTAGATTTTCCTGTCCGAAGATAGACTAACTCGTTATTGTATCTGTGCCTCCATACGATTGTCACGCTGTCTCTGCAAGGGCCATAGATCACTCTAAGGATTTTACGTTCCCATACCAGCAATTTATTTACTTCTCTTTTTGTTAGCGTCCTTGTTTCGCTTCCATACGCGACTGCTGGTCGTATTATGGTCTTATACAGTGATGAGCGCACTAATATCCGGCAAAATAACGCAAAAGATGGAAAACATAAATATTAAAAAGACTAAGTTTTCACTCTAATGGCATATAAAACAACATAATGCTATTCTACATCCCCCCAGAATGAAAACAATAGGAACCTTCTCTGGTTACACCTCCGAGGCTTCTACAATTTGCAAGCCATAAGGATGCTGAGACTAAGGAAGATGAGGGAATTCTACAATTTACAATTCACGTCCCATCTGCTCAGCGTGCTAATAACCGGCAAAATAGCGCAAAAGATGGAAAACATATTAAATTGTGAGATAAAAAGAAATCAAACTAGTAGAGGTGTTAAAATTAGCGATAGTAACATATACATTGACATTATATTGATTGTTTCCCACCTTTAGACCTTTCAGAGGAGTATGTATTACAGTCCATAGTATTTGTGCTAACTCAATGCAATGCGACATCTAATGAAGTCAAAACTTCTCTCGTGAGGTGCAAAATTCCGAATTTTGCACCTCGCGAGAGAAGTTTTGACTTCATTAGATGTCGCATTGCATTGAGTTAGCACAAATACTATGGACTGTAATACATACAACTCTTGACATTTCCCATTACATTTGAGGAAGCAAAAAAATAGCGCCATCTAGGCGGTCTACGGTGATAACCAGAGCAATCTAACCTTAGATTTACAAAATTGCTTTATTACTTTTGTTGTATAAGTGTTTGAACTATTTTTATTTTAATTTAATTTAGCAAAATTAGCTTGTTATTCAAAAATTTATAAAATTAAATTTGAATGTTTAGGTCAAATTTTACGTTGTCACAACGTAGTTTCACCGCAAGCCGACAGTGGCGCTAGTGGCAACGTGCTTCCAGATTTCTGTGCGAGTTGGATGTATTACAGCCAATAGTATTTGGTTAGCATGTATACGCCTGTATTCTATCCTACTGCAAGGATTTTAATGAAATTTTGGGAATAGCCTCTACTTACCTCCTAATTCAAAGTCTACCCTATACCAATGTGTGCTTTTATCTTGGGGGTGGTTCCCACCCCTTCTCGGGGGTGGAAAATTTCTTGGTTAAAATAACTACGGAAGTGGCTAGAGAACCTAATTCTAAGCAAAAACTGTTCTATAATTTTTTCTTGAAAACTCAATATTTTTTGAATTATTCGTGGTTGAAAATTGGTTATTTTCATTGAAACATAACACCTTTTCGAACAGTTTTTTGCGAATACCTTAAAAGCTTTGCATCTAATTAAAAAAACTGTATAAAACATTTTTGTTGCTTATAAAAAAAACAAAGATATTAGTTCCTTCATCAATCTTCTAGTTATAATACAAAAAGAGATATGGTAGGTGAAGAGTTTGTTTTTTTTTTGTGCATGTTTAAATCGTTGTATTCAACTTGAAATAACAGAGAAACGGTCGACTTTAGGTGTATAATGCTACCATTACCTTTTGTAATGCTTGAAAAGACCTTTAAAATGAGTAATATTAAAGGTCTATTACATTCAAACTAAGCGAGATATGCTGCAAAAAAAATTGATGACTAATGTATTTTAAGAAAAAATGAGAATTATACTTAACCCCTCATCCACCAGAATTTTAATGCATCATTTTACTTCTACAATACCTTTTATTATAGTGTTATTTCTATGTTCAAAAAGTTGGACGGGTTTAAAATGAATGGTTTTTGAAAAAAAAATAAGATCAATTTATAGAGCGCATTTTTAAATTTCCTTAAAAATCTTTCTTTTTCTACATGTAACTTGAAAATGATAAGAGATACAACAATGAAAAACAAAAACAAAATTTGTATCTAACAAAACCCTACATTTTTGTGTGGTATCTTTTTTTCGTATCTCTTATCATTTTCGAGTTACATGGAGAAAAAGGAAGATTTTTAAGAAAATTTAAAAATGCGCTCGATAATTTGATCTTATTTTTTTCAAAAACTATTCATTTTAAACCCGTCCAATTTTTTTAACATAGAAACAACACTATAATAAAAAGTATTGTAGAAGGAAAACGATGCATTTAAATTCTGATGGATGAGGGGTTATTATACTTCTCATTTTTTCTTAAAATACATTAGTCATTAATTTGTTTTACAGCATATCGCTTAGTTTGAATGTAATAGACATTTAATATTTTTCATTTTAAAGGTCTTTTCAAGCACCACAGAAGGTATTGGTAGCATTATACACCTAAAATCGAACGTTTCTCTTTTATTTCAAGTTGAATACACCGATTTGAGCATGCACCAAAAGCACAAACTCTTCTCACCTAACATATCTCTTTTTGTATTATAACTAGATTTTGTGAAGGGACGAATCTTTTGTTTTTTTTATAAGCTACAAAAATATTTTATATAATTTTTTTTCGTCAGATGCATAGATTTTGAGGTATTCGCAAAAAACTGTATGAAAAGATGTCTTTTTTCAATGAAAACTGACAATTTTCAACCACGAATAATTCAAAAAGTACCGAGCTTTCGAAAAAATAAATATAGAATAATTTTTGCTTAGAATTAGGGTTTATAGCCACTTCCGTAGTTATTTTAACCAAAAATTTTCCACCCCCGAGAACGGGTAGGAACCACCCCCAAGATAAAAGCACGCATCGGCATAGGGTAGACTTTGTTTCTTGAGCTATTCTCTACTTATTGTGAAAATATCAAGTAAATCGATGTAGTAGGATGGAATTCGGAGCCAAATAACCTCATGAATAAAATGCACGTAGTTGTAATCGCGTATAAGCGCCTGTCGTGTAAACTCAGCCTAACTGAAGATAAATTATATTTTGTCTATAAAAAAGCACAACCGGATGTATTTGAAGATAAAATGACAACTCTAAGTCATTTGACAGAGTTAAAACTAATGTAAAAAAAGGAAAGAAGAAAACTTACAGGCTAAATACTTACATTTCCAGTTTCCATAAGCACTGTAATAATCAAAACCCACATCTTCAATCAAAGTGGAACTTTTAGCAATTTCTGGACATCCTAATACCTGGCAAGTGAACGTATATCCTGTATTCAAGTTTCTAACTTCTGGAGGACTAAAATTAAAACCTAATCCACTTTTTTGTCTGGCGTAGTTCTCGCAGTCTTTAAGATCGTTCGCGTTACCCCAGAAAATAACGGGTAGGGTAGATCTGTGACAACTGATTATTTTATTATAACTTAACTTTCTTATTTCCTTACGACAGTTATTTCTCGCGTTTGTAGAGGAGAACACACAGATGAACAATACAAACATAAAAATTTTCATAAGGTATATGTTATACAGTGCTAAAAATAATAAACAGTTATGAAGAATTTAATTGAATAATGGTACAGAAACGTTAAGAATATTATAAATACTGTTCAATCTCCAATACCCTATTATTTAGACTGAATATTAATAAATGAAACGTAGAAATTACACAGTTAAAGTTTACGAATTTTATCATATGAATCAACTACTATACCGTTTGTCCATATTTTTCCACAATCTCTCATATCTTCAACATCTACTCCATCCATCGTTGGATGTAAGCTTTCCTCAGTTGTGTCCATTGATTTCTGTTCGTTTTTTTGCATCCATTCGTGTTAGAGCCAATCACTTAATGTCATCAATTCATCTACTTCGAGGTCTGCCTCTAGTTCTCTTTTATTTGCTCCCGGTCGCCATTCAAAGATTCACTTCGTCCAACGGTTCATTCATTATCTTCCATTCTTCCTATGTGTCCGGCCCAGTTCTACTTTAACATAGCAATCCTATGAATTACATCTATTATTTTTTATCGTCTTCTTATTTCTTCGATTGTCTTGGATTTGCGATGACTGAACTCAATGTCGAGCATTCTCCGTTCCATAGCTTTCTTGGTCACTTGAAGTTCGTGGACTATGTTGTTATTAAAAGTTCCCATGTTTAAGTTCTATAATATGTCAGAACCGGCAATAGAATTTAAATCATACTTTAGGCTAAGCTTGGATAGTTCGATTTTTTGTCCCAATTATATACAGGGTGAGTCACCACTAACGCGACGGAAGATTACAGCGAAATGGTAAAAGATTTGAAAAAAAGCTTGGATAGTTCGATTTTTGTCCCAATTATATACAGGGTGAATCACCACTAACGCGACAGAAGAATACAGCGAAATGGTAAAAGATTTGAAAAAAATTTTAATTGAATAGTTTGTAAGTTGATAAAAACTACATTTTAAAATTAGGTATTTTGAAATATACAGGGTGTCCCAATAAATGGCGGCGTATCAAAGTTATATTTTTTCTTATGGAACACCCTGTATTTTATTGAATTTTTAATTGTCCGCAAAAAATAAGGTATAGTTTCATAAGGCTTCCCTATACCTATGTACAGAGTGTTCTGAGTTATGTTGACTTTTCTTAAAATGTAAAGTTTTAAAAGAAGGCTTAGTCTCAAGTTATTTACGAAATTATAAAAACATTACTTTTACATCTAAATAGTTGGATATTGGTTGAATATATTCCATGATTAATTATTACACATTTGTCTACAGGGTGTTCAAAATTTACAGTTTCATTAGTGGAGTATTCAATGTGTCATATGATGCTTATTTTAAATGGAACACCATGTATATTAATAAATAATTATACTAAACAAATTTACCTCTTTCGAATGGTATATGAATGTCCTATACCTAAGTGTCATAGTTTTTTGCGTAATTTACAATTATTTAAATTCTTAATCTGTAAATCGATTTTAAAACAAAAGATGTAGTTAATTAATGTCATTGTATGACATTGTCAGTTTATGACAGTACGGTCTGGTAATTATCAAAACTATAAACATCGGTAGTGTATGATATTCAAATTTTTTCTTACTTAAAAATGGCTTTGGTAGAGCCAATTACATCAAATAATTGTTCCTAAAAATGAATAATCACGATATCTATGAAAGAGTAGACATGCTACTTTTCATTAGGGAATATTTTTAAAATTGTCTCTTAGTTTCTAAAGATTACGCTTAAAGGTATCCTGATAAAAGACACCCAAAAAGGACGTTTTTGAGAGATTTCTCGATAGATTCCGTGCTACTGGTAATGTTGCATAGGTACGAAAAGGTAAATAAAAATAAACCATTTATTTTTAATGACGTCAACGAACTTGATGTCCTGCTTTCTGTTACGGAAAACCCAAATACTAGTACGTGAAAAATTTCGAGTCAATTGGAAATCAGTCAAACGAGTGTATGTAGAATACATAAGAAAAACCACTATCATCCGTATAAAACCTACACCAGCATTAGACAGAACAGGAACGTTTAACTTTTCGTTTATAGACTTGAGAATTTGGAGAAGATCCTGATATTTTTTAAGAATGTATTGTGTACAGACGAATCTACCTACTTTTCATAATAATCGTCTAGTTAATAGACATAGCTTTCATTTTATTATGATACAGTAAACAAACATTTTATTGTTGATCACCAACACCGACGAAGTGTTAATGTTTGGGACAGTATTCTGAGCGAGTACCTACGTTATTGATCCATATTTTTTTGACGAAAATCTGAATAGAGCAGCTTTTTTAAATTTCTTAAAAAAGTTTTTTGGATCCTTCTTAAAATCTTTCAAGCGTGCGAACAAACATGTGGCTCCAATTGGACGGAGCTCCTGATTATTTTTGACGTGATGTTAAGAACAACCTCGACATAAAATTTAGAAATAAATGGATAGATAGATTCGGTCCTTATATTTGGCCACCTAGGTCACCAGGACTGACCAAGATGAATTTTTTTAAATGGGGTTATATTAAAAATATTGTAAATGCTACACTTCCTACTTCCGCTGGAAATAGTATCTGACTACTACTTACTACTTCAGATAATATTTTTATGAAATTAAGAATTTCGAACGCTTTTGCGTCTATAACACAAGCTATGTTAAATAATGTAAACAAATCATTTAAAATCCCTTGTTGTATAAACATTTTGAACATGTATTACATAACTGATAATTTTTTACTTATAGTAAGTTGTGGTTCATTTTGTATTTAGTTATATTTTTAATATTATTACTTAATAACGAAAAAATTTATTTTACAAATCAGCAAATAAAAATATATCTACATATTTATTTACAACTACACTCTATAACAACTATGCCAAGATGATGGGTTTAAAAATCGAGAGTGACTATAAATATTTTTAATATCGATGTACCGTTTAAGAAAACTGTAAATTGCGCAAAAACTATGACTCCTAGTTATAGAACATATACCATATACCATTCGAAAGAGGAACAACCTGTGTTTAGTATAATCCTTGATTAATATACATGGTTTTCTAATAAAATAACCATCATAGTATGCTACATTGAATAATCCAATAATGAAACTGTAAATTTTGAACACCCTGTAAATAAATGTGTAATAATCAAGCATGGAATGCATTAATTATAAGATAGTTACCAGACCGTATTGTCATAAAATGACAATGTCATACAATGACATTAATTATTAACTTCATCTTTTGCTTTAAAATCGATTTACAGATTAAGGGCCAGTTGTTCAATCAATGGTTAACTCATGGATTAAGTAAACCATGATTAAATTTAATTCGAAGATTATTTCTAATTAAGTTGTTCAATGCAGGTTAACAGCGGCGGCTCGTGGGTCAATCTTCAGGGGGGTCATTTTGGTTTGAAAACTTCAAACTGTTGATTTTTTAAAGTATTTAAAAGATCTTTTAGCATTTATATTTTAGATAAAAAATACAGACTTAGATAAAACTCAATACTATTTACCCTAGTTTTCCGAAAATTAAATTTGTCTTTTTTTAGAGTAAATCTTTTAAAAAATATAGGAAAAATGGTATGAACAGGTTATTGACTGATATATAGATAGGAATATTTATAGTATAATAAATTGTAAATTTATTAAAACGAAACTTACTTTAAATATTTTTATATTTTAAGTCAATTCTTCTATCCTTTAGTTCTGCAAAATAGTCTATGACCTTCTCATTGAAATTTGGAATGCTCTTGACAAGCGTTTTCTCGATGCTCAGCATAGACAAGGCACTAAGTCTAGGTTGTCCCATCGTATTACGCAGGAATGTTTTTACTCTTTTTAAAGTAGAAAAACATCTCTCACTTTCCACGGTTGTCATAGGGAGTGTGCACAAAATATTTAATAACTTCACTGCTTCAGAAAATGTTTCAGACAAATTCATGTTAATAAAAAGCTGAAGTATGGCTACTGCACCAGCACTATTGCGAAAATCCTCACGACAATATAAGACTTCAAGTTCCGATTTTAGTTTGGAAATATTCACTGTGGGATAATTAGCCGTCACCATTTTTAAAATATTTTGCGGAAAGTTGGTAGTGTATGCTTCAAATTTCTCTATGTAGAATAACTGTGAAATCATGAGATGATCATTGAAACTAAACCTGTGATTTATTTCAGATATAATAATATCACAAATTTCAAGTGCAGTTCGTCGCTTTGGATCCTCTGCAGTAGTTTTTCTTTTTTTTGCTGTTGATGTGCTTGGTACTTCTGATTCCAAAATAGTATTTCTAATTATTTGGATATTGTTGTTAAAAGACAGGATACAATTTTTGACAGATATAACATCAATGTCTCGCATTTGCAATTGTTTAAACAATATATCAACATGGGGCATTATTTTATGGAAAAAATTTAACCAAAATAAAAAATGCTCATCTTCCAAATGTCTTTTTAAACCAGTTGCTTGATTTATATTGTTACCATCTTGCTCCTCATCAATAATTTCCTCTAAGCAAGATTTTAAATCATCTTTATAAGTGTATACAATTTCAACACATTTTGTATTGAAAGCCCATCGAGTAGGCGCAGCTTTAGGTAGCCTTACTTTAACCACTCTATCCAGAACCATCGTACGTTTTGGAGATCGGCCGAAAAAGGACGAAAATCCGTGTAAATTTGCAAAAAATATTTTTATCGGTTTGTGTTGACTCGCCGCTTTTTGGAGGATAAGATTAAATTGATGGGCATAGCAGTGAATGAAGTGTGCATTTGGGTATATTTCTTTAATTTTTGTTTGTACTCCTCCCAGTTTACCGCTCATGACTGATGCACCATCGTAACTTTGGGCAATCAATTTTTCAGGTGCTTCATTAATTTTTAATAATTGAAGTTCTTCCAATATTACATTAGTTAAATGTTGTGCTGTAGTACCTAGGGGGTTAACAAATTTCCAAAATCTTTCATGTACAATACCAGTTAATACATATCGCAATATGATAATCATCTGCGTTTTATTGGAGCTGTCTGTGGTCTCATCTACTTGAATGGCCACAAAATTTGTCTGGCCAATCTCCTTCATGATATGAGTATGCACAATGGCTAACATTGATTCTAAAATATCGTTCTGAATTGTTTTCGATGTTCCTTTAAATACTGTACTTTTTTCAATGTGTTCTTTAAACATTAAATCCAGTTCAGAAACAAAATCGATAAGGCCCAGAAAAATTCCACGATTATTGGAGCTGTCACTTTCGTCATGACCGCGCAATGCAATTTCGAAAACTCCACAAAATTTTACACAGTCGATTAGTTTGTTTAAAATATACCTATTTTTAGATACCAATTCATTAAAGTCATGCACAGATTTACGATATACACTATCAAGTTGCTGTCTTATGTTAACACGTCCTAAACTTGCGTAACTCATTGATGAATTTATATGAGTAGTTGAAGAGGCATGTTTTGTAATTTTCACTTTTAAATGCTTAATGTCAGTTACTCCATTTTTCGCCCATACAGCGTCATTCGAAAACAGTAAACACGGATAGCAAAAAAATGCATTTCTCACACTGCAGCCACAAATCCAATCACACAAATTGTACATTGATTCTTTAAAATATCTTTGAATGTCCTTACCCCTATCCTTTGTTGTTTGTTTTAAATTCATGTTTGGTTTTGGTCGACCACTTTCTTTTTTCTCAAGCCGCCGTTCATAATTTAGTGTTCCAGCAGATTTTAAGGCAATTATTTCGTCAACAACACTCATCTTGTTTTTGTTACAATCACAAAAAAATCCAACAAAACAAAATAAATTACGCAAATACGCCGCGATCGATATAGACCTGCCGTGAAGTGCGGTCAGCAGACGGTAACTAACTAAACGTGAGGCCGTCGACTCTACTAGAGGTATACGACGGAAAGGTCACTCCCACTCTCGCCCACGAAATTGCTATCTGCCGTCTCTTTTCTATTTTACATGCATTTGTCCATAAGCCATAAGAACTGTATATAGACAATTTAAAATACGGCCCAGCCACGGGCTTGTGTATAGCGCGAGGCGCGACGTTATTATATCTATTATATTTGTTTTGCCAATGCAGACTGCTGAGAGAGAATTTTATATTTCAGAGTGAAGTTTTAGATAAAAGATATTTTTAATAAAATTGGTATTTTTATGAGATTATTTTAGGGGGGTCATTGACCAATTGACCCTAAGGAGGAGCCGCGCTTGCAGGTTAACTTTCGGATTTATTAAACCCAAATACTGAAGCAGTGACAATGTTGCCAGTTATTAATTAACGCCTTGGAACAAATTTTATCATGATAATTGTACCGAAAAATAATTGTTCTGTGGTATAAATGATGGTGTTCATGACTTTTGACGCAATGACGCCCCCATGTCAGTGATTATTTTCGTGTTTTTAATTTAAATTTCAAAAAATGGAATAAAAATAATAAAAAAAAAGATAACTACGAGCTTTACGGCTGATGAAGAAGAAATATCAATATCTTTTGTTAAAAAATATAAACATATTCTCGAGAATAAGAAAGTGATGCAGTTACAAATTACGAGAAAATGAAAATCTAACTAGTTTGTCCTGAAATCGAGTTTGGCCGATAATCTGTCTCTTATACGATCAACAATCATAAAACTATTTCCTTTGGTACACGAAATCTATTCAAAAACTATTATCTGACCACTTATGAAAATGGTTTTCTTTTACTCGAAAAATAGGATTCTTTCTTAGAGGAAAAAATTATATTAACAACAGCTAAGAAGCCTTCGTCTTATTCATCTTCAAAATCAAAGGCGCCATTATTAGCAATAGCCATCATTATATGTAGACACTAAATATAGATTATGTTAAATCTTATCTACGATTTAAAAGTAGCAATAACAACACAATATATTATAGTGCAATAACTATGGTTGTTTTATTCTGGAATTTTCTTGACAATATTTAATTTAAAAACAGAAAATAAGGTTACAAATCTCTACTTAGCACCGTTAATCCTTCGTTTTTGGGCGATTAAGATAATCTCTGGTTAACAAATGGTTAAGTGTTAAACTTGCATTGAACAACGCAATATTACGTTTAATTGAAGATTATTTTTAATCTGAAGATAATCTCCAATTGAACAATCGGGCCTAAGAATTTAAATAATTGTAAATTACGCAAAAACTATGACACCTAGGTATAGGACATCCATATACCATTCGAAAGAGGTAAATTTGTTTAGTATAATTATTTATTAATATACATGGTGTTCCATTTAAAATAAGCATCATATGACACATTAAATACTCCACTAATGAAACTGTAAATTCTGAACACTCTGTAGACAAATGTGTAATAATTAATCATGGAATACATTCAACCAATATCCAACTATGTAGATGTAAAAGTAATGTTTTTATAATTTTGTAAATAACTTGAGAATAAGCCTTCTTTTAAAACTTTACATTTTAAGAAAAGTCAACATAACTCAGAACACTGTGTACATAGGTATAGGGAAGCCTTATGAAACTATACCTTATTTTTTGGGGACAATTAAAAAATTCAATAAAATACAGGGTGTTCCTTAAGAAAAAATATAACTTTGATACGCCGCCATTTATTGTGACACCCTGTATATTTCAAAATAATTTTAAAATTTAGCTTTTATCAACTTACAAACTATTCAATTTAAATTTTTTTCAAATCTTTTACCATTTCGCTGTAATCTTCCGTCGCGTTAGTGGTGACTCACCCTATATAATATATGACTCAACCTTTTCTATATTAATATTTTTCAAAGTTATATCTAGAGACTCGTTAGATATTTTTAGTTTTTGCTAAATTTATTTTAATCCTATTTATTTCTGGGTAGCTGGATTGACTGGAGGGTTGAAAGTGATGACGAAATTTCGACCAGAATAGGACTTGCACGAAAAAGCTCCATTATAATATAGCTGTCGTTCTGTGTTGTGCAGTAGAAGTCTGTCATTAACCACATCTAAGAGTATTGAAGTGCTATAGAGCGTTTAACGTTTAGAATAGAACATTGCGGAGATAGCCCAATGTATTTCTTATGAGCGATAGCAGCGCGGCGATGCCATGCCGTGTTGACTAGAATGAATCGTATATCGGCAGTCGAGTATCCACCCGTACGCGAGCGGTTTGGCAATACTGATCTCCGTTTTATTCTTAACTTGAAATAAAGTATACGTCTGGTCCGTTTTGTTCTACGGATGTGAAACCGGGACAAATAAAATAAAAAATCTTAACAAATTAGAAGCGTTTAAGTTAGTATTACCGTAGCATGCTCAAAATCCCGTGGACAGCACACATGTCTAACCAACGTGTGTTGGAGACCGTGCACAAAGAGCGAGAATTGATTACCATAATAAAAATGAGAAAGGTTCAATACTTCGGTCATATAATGAGAGAACCTAAATATCGCTTAGTACCTCAGGCTGTGGGTGAAAAATAGGTCGATTTCAGGATATAATTCAGGAATTTTTGAAACCTATCAGGTGTTGTAAAGGACGATGCTAGGAATAACATCTACTAAAATGTAACCAAAAATATTGTGCGCTTTTTTTTTAATGCGACTTTCATTTGTTAAATTTGCAATTTTTAATGATTTTTAATTTTGAAAGTTGTAGTAAATTAAAAAACCTACAGTTTGAGGTATGGTAAGTTTAATTTCGTTAATTGGTTATTGAAAAACAGCCTGCGAAAGGTCCAAAATGGCCGTTTTTTACAATTGCATTAGTTATTGTACAAATAATTTTTTTATTTTTTAAAGCTTTAAAATGAAGACCTTTCAATTCCAAACATAAAAAAAATTGTAAAGCCAGATTAATGAATTTGTTGCTTAGATATTATAAATTGTTTATCCCAAGAGGTCAAATGTCGAAGGCTATAACTTTTTGAAAAAAAAATCGTAGAGAGTTAGTGAAACATCCAATCTCCTTCTAAAGAGTTATATTTTCATATTCTGATGTAAATAAATGCGTAAAACATATTTAAACCTCTAATTTTTGGGTCTGAAAATAAGGGGGCAAATTTCGTTATAAACATTTAGAACTGAAGCGGCCCTGTACATCCTATGAGTTTTCAACTTACAGATTATTGTTGCTGAAGATGAAACGAAGATTTATAAAAAAATAAAAAATTTCTACGACCAACTGAAGCCGAGATAAGTTTTGGGTTTGAAAATAAGGGGGCAAATTTCGTTATAAACATTTAGAGCTGAAGCGGCCCTGTACATCCTATGAGTTTCTAACTTACAGATTATTGTTGCTGAAGACGAAACGAAGATTTATAAAAAAATAAAAATTTTCTACAACCAACTGAAGCCGAGATAATTGTTTTTATTTCTTAAATCGTAGTGGCTTTATTTATAACAATTAAGAAATTATTTTACAGTCATTGACTAAAGAAAGACTTATATTATCTTAAAATAAAAATTATTATAAAATATAATTACATTTGATTATTAAAAATTCAAATCCGCGCGCTCGGAAAATTTTTACGTAACTTGTATTAAATTTTGACAGAAAACAATTTAATAATATTACCATTATAATATACAGTCTATTTACCACTGTATTTATTTTTCTTGATAAACTTTTATATGTGAAATTTCATTTCTGAAGAAATAATATTACAAAAATGATACATATATATGAAATATATTATTAATAAATATATTATTGTTATATAAATATAATAATAATAATGTTACTTCTGACTATAATATACAATATAAAACTTTTTCTTCTTGTAGTGACTATTCGTTTTGGATTTCACATATAAAAGTTTATCAAGAAAAACAAATACAGTGGTAAATAGACTGTATATTATAATGGTAATATTATTAAATTGTTTTCTGTCAAAACTTAATACAAGTTAAGTAAAAATTTTCCGAGCGCGCGAATTTGAAGCGAGCCGGGCGATTTGCAAAATTCGGCCGCTTGCAAAAGCACCGATTTTAAAAATAATTTTTAATAATTAAATGTAATTATATTTTATAATAATTTTTATTTTAAGATAATATGTCTTTCTTTAGTCAATGACTGTAAAATAATTTCTTAATTGTTATAAATAAAGGCACTACGATTTAAGAAAAAAAAAACAAATATCTCGGCTTTAGTTGGTTGTAGAAAATTTTTATTTTTTTATAAATCTTCGTTTCGTCTTCAGCATCAATAATCTGTAAGTTAGAAACTCATAGGATGTACAGGGCCGCTTCAGCTCTAAATGTTTATAACGAACTTTGCCCCCTTATTTTCAAACCCAAAAATTATCTCGGCTTCAGTTGGTCGTACAAATTTTTTATTTTTTTATAAATCTTCATTTCATCTTCAGCAACAATAACTGTAAGTTAGAAACTCATAGGATGTACAGGGCCGCTTCAGCTCTAAATGTTTATAACAAAATTTGCCCCCTTATTTTCAAACCCAAAAATTAGAGATTTAAAAATGTTTTACGCATTTATTTACATCAGAATATAAAAATATAACTCTTTAGAAGGAGATTGGATGTTTCACCAACTCTCTACGATTTTTTTTCAAAAAGTTATAGCCTTCGACATTTGACCTCTTGGGATAAACAATTTATAATATCTAAGCAACACATTCGTTAATCTGGCTGTACAATTTTGTTTATGTTTGAAATTGAAAGATCTTTATTTTAAAGCTTTAAAAAATAAAAAAAATTATTTGTACAACAAATAATGCCATTGTAAAAGACGGCCATTTTGGACCTTTCGCAGGCTGTTTTGCAATAACCAATTAACGAAATTAAACTTACCATACCTCAAATTGTAGGTTTTTTAATTTACTACAACTTTCTATTAAAAAGTTATTCTCTAAAATCAATATCCTAAACTGCAAAATTAAAAATCATTAAAAATTGCAAATTTAACAAATGACAATCGCAATAAAAAAAGCGCACAATATTTTTGGTTACATTTTAATAGAAGTTATTCCTGGCATCGTCCTTTACAACACCTGATAGGTTTCAAAACTTCCTGAATTATATCACGTTTTTTCACCCACAGCCTGGGTAGTACTCCGGTTGATCGTTCAGGGCAAAATCGAAGGAAAACGCTGGGTTGGAGGAAAACAACTGTCCTCTGAGTAACATTAGGCAATGGACAGGTCGACCGTTCGAGGAATTGTTTCATATAGCTGCCGACCGAGAAACATTTCATCAGCTTGTTAATACAACGATAGCCAACGCTTGAAAACAAGCACGGCACACAAAGATTTATTTTGATTTTATTTTAGGTATTTTTGTATTAGTCATATTTCTCCAGAACTACTCATTATCAACCCATACTTATTCCTGTTTCCCGGCAAGAGTTTGCATTCAATTCCGAGTAAAAGTTTTTATATCGTGGAAGTCTCTTTTTGGTGAAATTCCTCAGCTCTGAATATTTTATCTTGACTTCCACTAGATAAAATCCCTAGAGTGATCTTCTTCCTCGCAATCATTAGTGTCCTTCAGGGCGTCGGATGTAGGGTTCCGCCTCTTATCCATGTCTTTAATGCACTTCTATTGGTGTCCAGGTTCTTCATGTCTCTCATCTTTCCACCTATATCATGGATTTGGTCCATCTGTCTTCCCTTTCTTCTTTTCCCATTTTGGCTTCATGTACCTTCTTTGTCACTTTTGCTCCATTCGTTGTATATGGCCAAACCAGCTCAATTGTTTGTTTTCGATCTTCCTCATTACCGGTTCTTGTAACAGCACTCTTCTTATACATTTCTGAATCTATCAAACTTCATAACTCCAGCTATTCTTTTCATGTATTTCATCTCGGTCGCGTTTATCATTGATTCAAGTTTCTTTTGCACAATCCACGTTTCCGCCTCATATGTAATTATCTGATTTATTAGTGCTTGTTATATACTCCGAGTTTAGTTTTGTTGTCTAATTCTGACTTTCCAACTATTAGACAAGGCGAAAACGGCGGGTTCTTTGGAGAAAATGTTCCCATGAGATTTTTTTGCATAATCACATTCGTGAGACATTCCAGAATAAGATTCAAGAAGTCGCCCACGCGAAAAGTGGTCCAAATTTTTTTAATAATTTTTTTTAATCAAATTGTAAAAATCAATATTTTTGGCCGAAACAATTTTTTTTTAGGTTTTTTGGACCATTCTGGATAAAAAAACGTCTCTTATAATTTTTCTCTAAAGTTAATCGTTTTCGAGGTAAAAGCATTTTAAAATTGAAAAAAACTCGGTTAAAAGTTATTACTAAGAAAGTCAGAAAATAACTAAATCAAAGTTTAAAGCCCCAAGATCCTGAAGAAATTTTTGTCATTATTTGATTACTAAGCCGTTATTTTTAAGTAAAAATAATGAGCGACATGCACGTATTAGGCGGCCGTCCATGATGAGTGCGAAAGAGATGCCGTTCAGGCAGTCCAATGGCGCATATCGCTCGCACTCACATTTAGAGCCACGTCAATACGATCTTACCATTCATTATTAATAAATAAAAATAACAGCTTAGTAATAAATTAATGACACAAATTTCTTCAGGATCATGAAGGGGGGGGGGGCTTTAAATTTGATTTAGTCACTTTCCGACTTTCATAATAACCATTTTTAACCGAGTTATTAAGTCTTAAAAATGGCCATTTTCGCGTTTTTCAAATTTTAAATTGCTTTTAACTCGAACACGATCGACTTTAGAGAAAAATTATAAGAGACCTTTTCTGTCCGGAATGGTCCGAAAATTCTAAAAAAAAATCTCCGGGCCGAAAATATTGATTTTTGCAATTTGATTTAAAAAAAATGGACCATTTTCGCGTGGGCGACTTCTTGAACCTTATTCTGGGGTGTCTCACGAATGTGATTATGCAAAAAAATCTCATGGGAATATTTTTTCCAACGAACCCGCCGTTTTCGCCTTGTGTATATTGTATTATTTAAAGAGTAATTAAATTGGATAAAGTTTTTAATTTTAAAATAATAAAATTGAAATCCAGCAAAAACAGAATATTTTCCGTATTTTGTTTCATATTTTTATTATAGCATTTACTATATTTTTAATGCAATGATTCTTTTTACCCTGTATGTTTACGAAAATTACACAACACTCGTACAATAAATTTTAAATTATTGTGCCTTAAGATTGCAACTCTTACCTTATAATCTATTAAAACCGCATTTTCAACTATCGAACAATTATTTTTCTTATCAGATAAAAATAAATGTTTAAGATTTCGATGATAGTCTGCAATCATGTTAAAATGTAGTGTGCATTATATAATAACGAGTCAATTGGTATTCTCAAAAACCGGATGTAGGTACTATCTATAAATTCATTCAGGATATATCAATCAAATGTTGGTTCCTGTTCAGTTAATTAGCACGTAATCGTTAGCAATTATGTTCGTAGAGCAGATATTTATTATACTTATATTTTATGATACATTACTAGAAGCAAAACTGGACATTTGGATCTTTCGTGATTAACTGCAACTGTTACAGATTTTTATAACAGAACATTTGAAAATATTCCGAAAAACAAAATATAACTGTAGTGATTAACAGAAAACATTTTTAGATTTATAATTTTATTCTGAACAAACTTTTAATTTGGAAACAAACAAAAAGTAAATTCTTGTAGGCTTTTAAAAGTTGTATTTTATATTGACACATTGTATTCGGATTTACTGGCCGTAGTTCCGAATCGTTTCTTCTTAATGTTTCATCTACTACTGCAGCAGACATTCTTCTTTTGCCCTTTAATTCGTCCAATTTTGAACATAGGCTTCCCCCCAGTTTCCTCCATTCGCTTCTGTTTCCAGTGCGTTCCTCCTATCTTTTTAATGTCGTCTCCCCATCTCATCTGGAATCGTCCTCTTGCTCTCTTTCCTGTCCATGGTCTCCATTGTTGTATCGTGGTATTCCACCTATTGTCCGCAGCAGACATTATCAAAGGCGATTTGGGAACTGTGATATTCTTCTGTTGCTTCGATCACCCATGATGAAAAAACGTCAGAAAGATTAAATTTGTGAACACGGTATAGAATCTCCGAATACAGTGAACCATTACAACAGTAAAGTCGTCTCTTATACATTTATTATAATCTTTTTTGGAATCCATCTACTAGAGCGGTCCGATAAGTACTTAGCCTCCAAAAGAATAACGAACATTTTGGAGAAGTGGCGATTTATGTTTCAATATTGTCGCATTTGAGCTCGGTACACTTGACCCAGCGATGCTCCAACGTTTTAACATGTTTTAAAAGTATGTTTTCTCGAGGTCTGCAAAGAAGACTTCCATAGCAGTGATGAACTTCTCTTTCGACTTAAATTTCTGTCCGGCGAGTAGCCCAGTCGGGATAGCATTTGACCTTGCATTAGGAGCTGCCCCAAATTTTATTTTTCTAATCTTTAGGGAGGGTCAATGTTAGTATAAATTTAAAATCTCGACTGAATTCCACCGTTGCGTTAGCCGCCATCTTGATTTTAAACGAGAACTGTTTTTGTTCAATATCTCCGCCATTTTCAACTTTTCGACAAAAAGTGTAAGAACTGAAATTGTTGCAATTACGATTTACTACAATTTTTCGAGAGAACCAGTGGCGGGTCTACAAGGGGGGGGGGAAATGGGAAAATTCCTCAACAGGGTCCAAAATTAAAAAAAAATTGTTGGAACATCACGATATATTAGCTGACATAAAACTTAAAATATCGACAGACAAATTCAACCAATAAAACCCGCTAGTTAATAAAATTAAGTGTACTTAATGTATATAATGTCTTTTTATGTCTTTTATATACTTAGTTTGGTTGATGTTTCATTGGAAGTTTCAAAAATTGTATAAAATATAATTCTCTTTATTTTTGTTTATGTACAATTATGTCGTAAAGTTAATAATAAATGAGACAGTTCAATAATTATGCTTCCCATCCGCTTCCATTATTTTCCCCCTTAACTCGGAGAATATTGATCGTATAAAAAAATTGTGCCAAAGAAACTGTAAGAAATTGCATTTTCAACAATTTTCTCTCCCACCATTTATGTCGAAAAGTTGAAAATGGCGGAGATATTAAGCAACAACAGTTCTCATTTAAAATCAATATGGCGGCTAATGCAACCGCGGAATTCAGTCGAGATTGTAAATTTACACTACTATTGATCTCTCCTAAAGGATATAATTATAAAATTTGGAGCAGCTCGGATACAAAATTCAATTCAATAATTAAGCTCCCCCCACCACTTTTTACTATTTTCCCATGTAACTCGGAAAATATCAACCGCATGAAAAAAATTGTTATAAAGAAATTTTAGGAAATTATATTTTGAACAATGTTAGTAGAAAATGGCGTAGATATTGAACAAAAACAATTGCTATAAAATCAATCCGGTCTTACGCTCGCGCCATTACCGCATATGTACTACCTTAAATATTAATTTTAGCAAAAAAATGAAAGATATCAAAATTGTGTAGAACTTAATTCTCTTCATTTTTGTACAGGTACATATTTGTTGTAAAACTAATAATAAACGAGATAGTTCAATAATTATGCTCCAACTGTCACTATTTTCCCCTCATAACTCGGAAAATATCGACCGCACGAAAAAAATTATAATAAATGAAATTATAGAAAATCGTATTTTCAACAATTTCAGTTTCTACACTTTTTGTCAAAAAATTGAAAATGGCGGAGATATTGAGCAAAAACAGTTCTCGTTTAAAATCAAGATGGCGGCTAACGCAACGGTGGAATTCAGTCGAGATTTTAAATTTATACTAGTATTGACCCTCCCTAAAGATTAGAAAAATAAAATTTGGGGCAGCTCCTAATGCAAGGTTAGGCCTGTTATTCGTCTAACCCGACTGGACTAGAGTGACTTTTTCATGTTTGGAAACAAAAAGAAGCCAGTGAAACGAAGAATGCGTGATTAACTACCCCAGCTAATTGAAATACCATCCGAAAATAATATTCCAATCATCCAAAATAGCTATCGTTCACCCTAGCTTAGCTCATTCTCCCAAGGTGTGTGTTCGTCTTGTCCTAATCTTAAATATGAACTACGAAAATTCAGAATGGAAGCAAACAAATCAATATTTTAACCAATCATGTTTATTGTTAAATCTCTCTCTCTTCAATCCTGACCCCCCGGAGGGGGTGTAGCGGTCGACGTGATGTCGTGTATTGTCCGTCTCCAAAGATCTCTGTCTCTGGTCATTTCTTTTAACTCATGCATAGGTCTTTTGCATATTCCTGTAATTTGATCGATCCATCTTGTTGGGTATCTTCCTCGTGATCTTCGGCCTTCCACCTTTCCTTGTATAATGAGCCTTTCCCTGTTTTCTGTGTTTGCTCTCATAACATGTCCAAAGTATTTTAATTGTTGGAGATGGACTTTACTGGAGAGTCGTTGGCTAACGTTTAGCTCTCTTAAAATTGAATAAAGATATAATAAAGATATAATATGTTAAATAAAGATGTAATAAAAATGTGACTTATTAAATGCATTAACAAATATATTCAAATTCTTGCCAAAAACTAACAATTCTTGGATTATACTTTTGGGATTATACTGGGCTTTTGGTATCTGGTTCGATGGTAACTTCTTGATGTCGAATGGTACTGTTGTTGGTTCTGCAATTGGCTCTGGCGACGTGGATGTTCTGGGCCACCAGGCCTACAGGTGTTGGTTAGTTGCAGTCTAGATGAAATTCATTGCAGTCTGGATCATTTTGTCCTCGTTTTTGTATCGCCGGCGATATATGTAAATTAGAAAGAAATAAATAGTTATTTAAAATTGACCATGTGCTCGTAGACATGAAAGGTTAGGTATAGGAAAAAATGATTACAAAAAATTAATTCAGGCTTAGATTAAAAACTCACCTGGAAACCACCACACAAACAATCTGGAAAATACGGTGGATGATCCAGTAGTTCGTAGCCAAATCGGTCAGTTTGCCCATTTCTTCTACAAATGGGGCTGTTTTTTTTGCAAGTCGGCGTCGAATCGACGCAATAATGCGGCATAGTAAAACCCTATGACCCTTTTGCCATTTTCAGGAATCCGATATAGCTCACACTTTGTGAATCCCAGAAAACGGTGGTCATCACCTTTCAGGCCGACAGGACAGTCTTCGCCTTTTCCGGAGCACGTTCGCAGGTGGCATTTACTATAGCGAATGTTCCTTGGTTTCTGGTGAGTACCAGTGGATCCAAGTTTCGTCGACGGTTATGAAGCAACGTAGAAACTCCTTCATATTACGCTTAAACAGCCTCAGACATTGATCTGAAGGTGTCTCACAGCTCACAGTGGCACTTGTTGGCCTGAGTGCCAAAACGCGGCATATATCGTGACGACAGCTTTCTCATGCCCAAAATTTCATACAGGATATGATTCACGCAATCTTTTGAGATGCCTACTATCTTAGCTTTCTCGCAAACCTTCAGTCGATGGTCTGCCAATAGGTAATCGTGGATTTTATTCATCTTATCCTTCGTGGTATGTAGCCGCTTTCGGGGTACCTGGACGTGACTTATCAAAAACCGACGGGCGACCACCTTGAAACTCGATAAACCAATTTTTATCGGTCGCTATCAAAGAAAAAGAGTTACCGTACATTCAAATGCTATTTGATTTTGATGCGCGAATTCCCTTCCAAATACAAGAATCAAATCACCGACCGATATTGCTGGTTTTTCATTTTTCTAAAATCCGCAGACACACTCGCTTCCACACGCGGTCAAAACAAAACTACGAGTCTGATTCGACTGAGGCCGTCCTCAATGTATTCTACGATAATAAATTTTTATGTGATAGTAGCACTATCGAGCGAAGAGGTTAAGTACTTATCGGATCACCTACGTATTATACCCATTAACTCATTCATAATTCTAGAATTCTGTACCAACTTTTACCCATACCATACGTTTGTGAAGTCACTTGATAGTCTCCAAAAGTGTTTGCTGCCTACGATCCAATGCCTCATATGCAGGCATAATAAAGTTGAATGTAACATGTTATATGTCACCTGCAGTTAGGTTTCTATACAAAAGTTGCATTATGTGCAGGTAACCCTTTACGGGTGGATCTTCTGTGAGAAGAAAGCCATATTTTGAATCTGAGCTGATTCCTGCTTGTTTTTCGCTGTGCTTCAGCCCTCTTAGCACATGTGCTTGACTTGGGAGTTCGGATTCAGGACCCTTTTCAGTCGCTGACAGTGCTTTTTGGTACTCAAGGCCAGATCTGGATCGAAGTATCGTTTAGCTTATCCTCTTGGCTAGTTTATCAACTCGTTGCCACAATTTTATTTCGATTTCTACTTCGGAAATCGTTCTGAAATTACAAAAAAAGTCCAGTTGCACCAACAAATAAACGATTGATTTGGATTGCCCGTTTATTTTAAAATATAATTGTCAAAAAACTGTCAAATTAAAAACGGAAATTTTAACGATTCTCCCAAAAAATATTAAATTTTAACCTTTTTCGAAAGAAAAGAAAAAAAAAGAAAAGTGTTTTTATTATATTTAATGGTAAAACATTTAATATTTTTCGGGAGAATCGTTAAAATTTCTGTTTTTAATTAACAGTTTTTTGACAATTATTATATTTCAAAATAAATGGGCAATCCAAATAAAAAATCAATCGTTTATTTGTTGGTGCAACTGCACATTATTTTAAAGTAAAATTGTGGCTTATTTGTAACAGTAAATATCTTGCAGAAATATTACAATAGGTCCACCATCAAGACTTGATTAGAATACAATGTTGATTCAGGTAGGTCGCGTTTAGTACCTTCTTTCGGTGCCTATGTGTTTCGGATAAGTAATCTTCAAGGCCACTCGTACCTTGTCCACCTCTGCTCGAAACAGTCCAGTAGACCAGTAGTTGTCACAGAAAGCCATGTGCGCAATTTTTTTCCGGGAATCCGTAAATGGGACCTATATTTTAAAGACAAAACTACTTAGAAAATGAATATATTTTTTAAGCTTTAATAATATAAATATAAAGAGGCTATAAAAATTATAAATATATCCTATGTTATATAACATTTTTGCTTTGAGCAATGTTATGTATTTTTGGCAGTTATTTATATAGGTTAATCTTCAGAGTAGGTAGATAATTGCAATAATAAGTACAACAGCTTCTATGTGAAATCCGAAGATATCTTTTTCGTTATACATTCTAAAAGACAGTCGAAGAAATTTGGAAATCCCTCATATCCTAAAAGAAAATATAGTAACGAACAAAATTTCATAAACAGTGTAACTAAAACTAAAGTATATTGACTAAAAAAGGGGTAGTTCCCTGGATTGGCTGTATACCTTATAGTTAAACAAACTGGAACATGAAGTAAAAACCACTTCTATGTAAAAGAACCACTTTTACATAGAAGTGGTTTTTACTTCATGTTCCAGTTTGTTTAAAGTATATTGATTTGTTCTGCTATGCAGACGACATAACACCAATCTTTCAAGGTGAAGATAATTTACAACATATGCCGCACAAAAAAAAACAAAACGTATGGTTATAACAGCAAATCTACTAAGATGTAAATTGGAGCTGGAGGATCAGATAATAGAACAAGTGAATGAGTTTAAATATGTAATAGTCTGGGCAGATTATCGGAGTGTCCAATATCAAATAATCAGTATTCATATCCGAAATTGGACAGTATCATTTTATCACCCAGTAGATCGAATGCATTTATTTGTTATTAAACACACACACGTAATTAATTAAATTGCATACACATTTCGTCAATTATCAATAATATAATTTGGACATCAGCCAAAAGTTGCTGACATAAGATAAACAATTTACCTTAATTAGATACACAAAATCACGCGGGGCCCGTGTTTACATTGACCCAATTTAAACTTATATAAAACTAAGATCTCTTGTCTAGAAATTCAATTATTATTAATTCATTAACGCGAGTGATTGTCTTCAACGCTCATCATTTAAGTCTCTACTCAAAGTACCCCGGGTCAACATCCATAGTGTAAGTGTCATCAATAAACTCTGTTACTATTATTCGGTGTTTCCATCACAACTTAAAGACCATCTACACTGAGCCAACGAAGGGATATTGTTCATTGCCCAAAAGGAATTAATACAACTGTTCAGAAAAGGAGGTTTCATTCTCAGAAAATGGTTGAGCAACGAAGAAAAAATAATGGAGAACGTACCGGAGGAAATGAGGAACGTAGACTCCAAGGCATTCAAACAAGAAGAAGTACGGAAAACGTTAGGAATACACTGGTCCCCTAAAGAAGATATAATCACATTCAAAATAGGGATAACGACAGCAAAGAAAATAACGAAAAGACACGTACTGTCAGAAGTAGCAAAACTATACGACCCACTAGGGTGGATAGCACCTGTAGTAATTCAGGCGAAAATGTTCATACAGGAATTATAGGAGCAAAAAACCAGTTGGGATAAAGAATTAACTAGCAAACAACAAAGCAGGTGGAATACATACCAGGCGCAATTAGTAAATCTGGAGAAAATAACATTGCCCAGGTGGAACAACTTAAGCAAGACAAACAGAGTAGAACTACATGGATTTGCAGATGCATCTATGAAAGGATATGGAGCGGTAATCTACTCAAGGGTGTTAGGCCCAGAAATCAAAACGAATCTAATGATAGCAAAATCGAAAGTCGCACCATTGAAAGGAAAAACGACATTACCGAGGCTCGAGTTGTGTGCCGCGGTGCTATTAGCAAATTTAATGAAGAAAACCCTACAAGCATTGAATAGGGAAAACATTGAGGTATATGCATGGTCAGACTCAATGATAACCCTGGCTTGGATAAGGGGATCATCAAAAAGGTGGAAAATGTTCGTCGCCAACAGAGTAGAGGAAATAAGAGGCGTTAAAGGACCGAAAAATTGGCATAAGGTAGATACGAAGGAAAACCCAGCGGACATCCTCTCACGTGGAAGTACCGCATCAGAATTATTAGAAGCAGAGCTATGGTGGAAGGGACCAACTTGGCTGACTAGTAACAAAACTTTAACGCAGGAATCAGAAGAAATACCAGAGACAAATGAGGAGGAAGTCAAAACGAAAATAACGGTGCACACGACAACGATAAAGGAGGACATATGCGAGAGATTCTCAACTTTAGAAAGAATGAGAAGAGTACTTGCATACTGTAGGAGATTTGCAGACAAATGCAGAAAAAAGAAGGACAGTGGACAAAGTCAGCTGACAGTCCAAGAATTAGAGGAAACGCTATTAAAGGTGATAAAGCACACACAGCACGCCTACTTCAAACAAGAAATAAAGAAGCTGGAGAAGAAACAGCAGTTAGACAAGAAAAATAAATTAGCGTCATTGGTACCATTCCTGGATAGACACGGAATTCTAAGAGTCACCGGAAGACTGAGACACACGGATCTAAAGTACGGAGAAAAACATCCGATAATTTTGCCAAAGGATAGTGCATTAACAAAGTTACTTATAGCAGATAGTCACGCAAAAAATCTACATAGCGGATTACAACAAACACTACAGTATATAAAAAGGAAATACTGGATAATCAACGGCAGAAGAACCGTGAAAGATCATCTAGCAAAATGCTTAAGGTGCAAGAGGTATAAAAGCCAAGCAGCACAACAATTAATGGGAGATCTACCGAAAGACAGAGTGAACCCGAGTCATCCTTTTACTAACACAGGGATAGATTATGCCGGGCCAATAAAAATAAGTACCACGAGAGGCAGAGGACAGAGGAGCTATAAGGGCTACATCTCAATATTTGTGTGTCTGTCAACGAAGGCAGTACACCTCGAAGTAGTAAGCGATATGTCTACGGATGCATTCATCGCGGCATTCAAGAGATTTACGGCACGCAGAGGACAGTGCAACAACGTATACAGCGATAACGGAACCACATTCGTAGGAACAGCAAATTTGTTGAAAAAAGAAAATCAAAAAATAGATGACGAGATAAAACAAGGATTACTGGCACTAGGTACCCAATGGCATGTCATACCTGCATATGCACCACATTTCGGAGGACTATGGGAGAGCGCAGTGCGGATAATGAAATATCACGTGAAAAGAATCATCGGGGAAACAGTTCTAACATATGAAGAATTGAGTACGGTGCTGACACAAATAGAAGCATGTATGAACTCGAGACCATTATGTGGGTCATCAGAAGACCCTGAAGGGAAAATAGCCCTGACACCAGCTCACTTCCTTATAGGGAGAGAAATTATATCACCAAATCGGGAAGAAGAGCTTACGACTTATTTGAAGATGCCGACGAGGTGGAGATTATTGGAGAAAATAAAAAGAGACTTCTGGAAAATTTGGAAACAGGAATACCTGCACCAATTACAACAGAGAAATAGATGGCATAAGGCGCACTCTAACATAAAAGAAGAAGAAATAGTTATAATAAAAGAAGAAGATACACCTCCAGGCAGATGGCCATTAGCGAGGGTAACAGAAACACACCCTGGAGCGGAGGGACTAACCAGAGTCGTAACAGTGAGAAAGGCGAACGGGAAACTGACAAAAAGACCCATACATAAACTAATACGACTGGAAGAAGAGAAACAGGAAAAGCCGAAGAAGGCAGCAGCACTAAGATGGAAGAAAATACTAGTAGCTATAATGTTTTTAACGATGTTAAAACCCATAAAGGCAGAACCATATAAAATATATAATCCGGAACCAGGATTTTTCACAGAAGATCTTGGAGAGGTCGTTATAGACCGGGGAACATTTCGAATAAAGGTGTTACTAGAAAAGGGAAGAATTCGAACAGAGCACCAACTAATAGGAAATATGATACAAGGAGTACGAGAACTATGTCAGCATATAAAAATCGTGAATTGTAAGGATATAATAGGGAAGTTAGAGGAAGGACAAAGAAAGGCGGAATCAGTAAGCGAGGGGTTGACAGTAGAAATAAAAGCAAGGGAAAGAAGAGGAATATTAGGAACAATATTAACCTCAGTATTTGGAGTCAATGACGAAGCCTACAGTAACATTGAAGCATTAGACAATAACCAAAAGGAGCTAATAAAGGGATCACAGCATCAAGCGAAGATAATGTTAGAAACAATAACATCAATCAATCACACAGAGAACAGGATAAACGAGCAAATGAACAAGTTTAACAAAGCACTAATCATAGGCCTACAAGAAATATCTAAAGGACTTAACGAAGTAGAAGACAAAGCACAGAGACTAGAAACCGAATATAGCACGTTGCGAATACAAACGATAGCGTTGCAAGTTATGGAATTCATAAACGAATATACTCAATTTTACGAGGGAATATTAAACCTTCACTATAACCACGGACACTTCATTGATATAGTGAAACCGGGTGAGATAACCAAATTGATAGAGAAAGCAGGGCACATACTGCCACAAGGGGTCGAAATACGACGACAGCCCATTATAGAAACAGAAGTCAGTCATGACGACAGATATATAACAGTCATCGGCTATTTCATAGTGACAGGGAAAATTAAGTACAGCATGTTGAAAGTCACGGCCATACCACTTAACGTTGAGGGGTCGGTGTTGCGCACATTTGTCGCCCCAAGGAATCTACTGGTCGTAGATTATAACACACTGCACTACTTCGAATTGACCGCAGAAGATAGGGAAAGATGTTTACTGTTGACAAAGACGCAGATAGCGTGCTCACCAACGGCTATAAGGAACATGGATACCCAACCAAACTGCATACTTGAAGAAATTTATGAGCGATCTAAGAATAGCACATGTCCAGTGGTAGCCAGGACAATACAGACAGCTCAATGGAGTAAGATGGGTACCCCCAACCTCTGGCTCGTTATCACGCCAGTCACGATACACATATCCATTATTTGCGATGGAAATCGGAGCGAAAGAGTACTGGAACGAGCCACATTCCTGAAACTTTCACCCAAATGTATCGCCCAAACGAAAAATATTACATTACTCCCCACTAGCAGTGGGATGGAGAGAGCGGTAACAAGCTACCTGAAGGCGCCAATCACTCCCGTGGCCCAATTGGTGGCGAGGACACCCCGCAGGTTTAACATGCCTCTAAACACCTACCTGGACATACCAGGAGGAGAGCTACGTCACGCGTTACTTGAGGAGGAAAGTCTAGAACAAGAAATGACGCATACGCAGTGGCAATCGATTCCAGAATCTAATTGGCATTATTTTGTAGCCACCGGGACCATTACTATAATGGTAATAATTGGGATACTCACGTTATGGAAATACCGTCCTGTTGTACGACTATGTCGTTCAGGGAATCCACATACTCAGACTAACGAACAGGAAGTACCTGTATTAAGTAGTAATCGGCATAACAATGTACCGTCGACTTCAAAGGCCGACCTCCCACTCTCCACATTTTCATCCAATTGCCCTAATTTTAATCTAGAGATAGAGTCGGACATTGATAGCTAGAGTACGGTTGGAAGATTGTTGATTATTCTTAAACTATTTATTTATTAACATGTTTGAATTTGACTATTTTATGTAATACTTATATGTAAACTTTGAGTATTGACACTTGGGCCAGTTTTTGCCCGAGTCCGCAGTATGTCCAATATCAAATAATCAGTATTCATATCCGAAATTGGACAGTATCATTTTATCACCCAGTAGATCGAATGCATTTATTTGTTATTAAACACACACACGTAATTAATTAAATTGCATACACATTTCGTCAATTATCAATAATATAATTTGGACATCAGCCAAAAGTTGCTGACATAAGATAAACAATTTACCTTAATTAGATACACAAAATCACGCGGGGCCCGTGTTTACATTGACCCAATTTAAACTTATATAAAACTAAGATCTCTTGTCTAGAAATTCAATTATTATTAATTCATTAACGCGAGTGATTGTCTTCAACGCTCATCATTTAAGTCTCTACTCAAAGTACCCCGGGTCAACATCCATAGTGTAAGTCTCATCAATAAACTCTGTTACTATTATTCGGTGTTTCCATCACAACTTAAAGACCATCTACACTGAGCCAACGAAGGGATATTGTTCACGGAGAATAGGCCATTTTTGGGAAAAGTTATTTACCAGCAACTTTATTGCTGGAATCGAATCTTATGATTGTATATATTAATAATATAGGTATGCAAAGTCCGCAGATAGTGTGCTACTTTTTTTATAAACAAAATGGCGCCCGGAAATCGTGTTTTTTCAATTTTCGCTCTATAACTCCAAAGATTTTAACTTTACATCAAAAACACACAAATAAAAATTCTGCGTAATCAAATTCTGCATAGAGACGTGCTTTTCCCGATTTACTTTGATAAAAATTTTCCCTGGAAAATGCGGGTTTTTCCAACAAAATCTTTATTTTCAAAAATTTTAGATAAGTAATTGTTTATTAATAATTAAATAACTTGGCAGTATAAAAGCTCTTTTCGTATAGATTATAATTCCAGAAGCTGATGGAAATAGAATGAACAGTTTAGCAGCAACTGAATTCTTAATTAAAAATTTACGGTCGCTATAATACCCACAATAATTATGATACATAAGAATAGCTATGATTTTTATATAAAAAGACACTGAACCTATCTAATGGACTTTACAGAATTGAAATTGAACTAATTAAGCGGCCTCAGGAATGTTTTAAAATTATAAACAATTTTTAGGCTTATAAACAAATAGAATATCTCGGGAAATGTTAAATTAAATTAAATCATGAAAACGGTATTGGAAAAAAAGCGACAAGACGCTTCTTTTAAAAGAAAAAACGTTTAATTGTGATAAGTGGGTCCTGAGATACAACTGGTCAAACTTGACCGGCATTTACGGCAAAGATATAAACAATAGGATCATAGTATTCGAACCATCACCTTTTTATTTTTGTCCTCTTTCCCCGCACTAATTAGCTTATCTCTAAAATACTCATAACATATATTATTATAATAAAAACTATCGATATTACTGGTGAAAATTGCCAAAAATGGCAAAATTCCAATCAAAAATTAGGTTGGAGAAAATGTAATCTCAAAGTTCAAAAACGGTGTACGTTAAAAAAATGCATTTTCTCGGCTTCCCATGGAGCAATGTTCTTCATTCTGTTCCGAAGTAACTCGAGTAGAGCCATATAACTAACGCATTATTAAATGTCAAACTTGCTTTTGTTTTGTTATAATAAATTAATTTATTGATTATAACAAAAATTTTTAATTTGTTTAAATAAAGATTGTTTAAATAATTATACAGCTTTCAAATAAGAATATTTGTGTTTTTAACGGTAAAAGGTACACAAAAGGTACATAAAAAGTAAGTTTACCTAAAAAAAGCTACAACTGGAAAAAATATGTAGTTTTCTTTTCTTATAAATAAATTAATCTATTATAACAAAACAAAAGCAAGTTTGACATTTAATAATGCGTTAGTTAGATGTATCTACTCGAGTTACTTGGAAACAAAAAAAGAATAAAGAAAATTGCTCCATGGGAAGCCGAGAAAATGCATTTTTTTAACGTATACCGATTTTGAACTTTGAGATTACATTTTCTCCAACCTAATTTTTGATTGAAATTTTGCTATTTTTGGCAATTTTCACTCGTAATATCGATAGTTTTTATTATAATAATATATGTTATGAGTATTTTAAAGATATGAAAATTGGTGTGGAGAAAGAGGATAAAACTAAAAGGTGATGGTTCGAAAATTATGATCCTATTGTTTAGATCTTTGCCGTAAATGCCGGTCAACTTTGACCGCTTGTATCTCAGGAACCACTCACCACACTTAAACGTTTTATCTTTTAGAAGAAGCGTCCTACCGCTTTTTTTCCAATACCGTTTTCATGATTTAATCTAATTGAATATTTCCCGAGATATTCTAATTGTTTATAAGCCAAAAAATTGTTTATAATTTTAAAATTTTCCAGAGGACGCTTAAATAGTCCAGTTTCAATTCTATAAAGTACACTAGATAGGTACAGTATCATTTTATACAAAAATCATAGTTATTCTTATGTATCATAATTATTGTGGTTATTATAGCGACCGTAAATTTTTAATTAATAATTCAATTGTTGCTAAACTGTTCATTCAATTTCCATCGGCTTCTGGAATTATTATCTATACGAAAAAAGCTTTTATATTACCAAGTTATGTAATTATTGATGAACAATTACTTATCTAAAATTTTAGTTGAAAATTAAATATTTTGTTGGAAAAATCCGCATTTTCCGGGGAAAATTTTCGTCTAAGTAAATCGGGAAAAGCACGTCTCTATGCAGAATTTAATTACGGTGAATTTTTATTTGGGTGGTTTTGGTGTAAAATTAAAATCTTTGGAGTTATAGAGCAAAAATTGAAAAAAAAACACTTTCGGGCGTCATTTTGTTTATAAAAAAAGTAGCACACTATCTGCGGACTTTGCATACCTATATTATTAATACATACAATCATAAGATTCGATTTCAGCAATAAAATTGCTGGTAAATAACTTTTCCTTGTATTTTGCTAATTAGTCCAGAGTATAAGAATCCAAGTGTATGTCACATTTGTACATTGTCTTTGAATACCTAAGCTAAACAATTTTGGGGAATCAATATAGTACGGTATGCGGCAACATAAACAGTACTGAAATTCGTATGTCTCAAATTTTTATGTGTCAGGCGCCGAAACGTACTGAGTGGTTTCCGAACGTCGTTATAACGCATGGGCGTATAAATAAAGATGGACCAGGCTATTTACATCTTTGCGTGAAGTCACGAGATTGTCACAGTCATAGGCACAAATCCTTAATTTGACGTCATATTATTTTGTTTTCAAGTCAATATTAAAAATAATTTTCAATTTTTAGTATAATTTACTTTTAATTTATAAATCAAAATATATTACTTAGTTACTAGAAACCATTTCTAAATATACTTATTTCGCAACCAAGGAATTAAAAGAACATTAATTTTTTAATTATTAAATGAAACAATATTCTGATAACTTTAACTATTTGTGAAACTTGGCACCATTGGTAATATCAACCAATCATCGCGCTTTCAAGAAGAAGGAACATGGCGTCGTGTTTGTTTACGTTTGTGTTGATTATGGAGACCTGTGTAGGTCTCCATAGTGTTGATAATAGGGAGTTTTTGTTGCTACGTAACGTACGCATCTCCGTATACGTAAAGCAACTAACGTGTCGTAGAGGATGAATGTTAAAATAAGTAGTTTTTGTAACTGCCTTAACGTAACGTAAAGCAAATCGTAAAGTCATTTTTAAATCCCGTTGACATTTAAAAAAATAAAACAATGTTCACACAATATATAGGTCTGGATCCCGCGTATGAAAAAAAAGTTGATTAATAGCAAGCTGAAAATTTGTTAATAGCTTAAGGATGTCTAGTCGGACAAACTTTGATATATGGGAACACTGGAACAGGGGCAGTATTAATTGTGGAACAGGTTAAAAATTTGGAACGGTCAGACCACGAAAGCGGCACATGTATTTTGTCCGACAGAACAGACTTAAACTCTCCGAACAGAGATTAAACTCTCATGCAAAAATCAGACTGCTATTTATCACCAAATGGGCGTTTTAATGAGTGGAACATGTAGAATATGTCAAATGACAGGAATTATGACAGGTCATAAATAGCAGTCTGATTTTTGCATGAGAGTTTAATCTCTGTTCGGAGAGTTTAGGTCTATTCTGTCGGACAAAATAAATGTGCCGTTTTCGTGGTCGGACCGTTCTAAATTTTTAACCTGTTCCACAATTAAAACTGCCCCTGTTCCATTGTTCCCTTATATCAAAGTTTATCCGACTAGACACCCTTAAGCTATTAACAAATTTTCAGCTTGCTATTAATCAACTTTTTTTTCATACGCGAGATCCAGACCTAATACAATTAATATACAAATGTAAAAAAAGATAAATGAATGATGAAATTGTATGGTTTTAATTGCTTCTATTTAAATATAAAAATATTATTTTTCCGTAGGTTAAAATTTTTTTATTTTTGTTTATACCTACTTTTTAGTTGTAAATTATTGTATACCTACATCAGAATTCCAGTAGGTATAATGTAAATAGTGTGGTAATATTTATTTGAAAATTTTACTGAAACTAGGTCATTTGTTTATCTAGTTATTAATTGTGGTGATCACTGTATTTCTTAAATTAATACAAGATTTGTTTGTTTTGCTTTATTAATAGACAACTTAAAAACAATAAAATTTTAAATCTATTATGAAGTTCCAATTTCCAATTACAAACACAGAATAATTTTACTTAAATAGACTAAACGACTAAACCAATAACCACCAATATAACCTTAAAATGTTTATAAACGGGTAGTACGCTGATGAAATGTTCATTTGGTAGGTAATCGGGCAAGATCCTCGTGTGCATTCGGTGACTTTCGGCTCGATAGGGATGCGTATGAACCTAACGTACCAGCCCGTAACCTTAGGTAATACGTATCGCGATACGGGAGTTCAACCATTAATGCGCAAGCGTATATGTCAAAAAGATGCGTTACGTTTACGTATTTGTGTGCACAAAAACTCCCTATTTTCAGAATTTCCTTATAGGGCTTTTCATCGATTGTCATTTGTTTCGAGCTTCTGTCACGTGTCACATAATATTAATATATCTACGTCATACTTCTTTGGTTTGTATCATTGGTTATACCAATAACGTATGACGTAGATATATTAATATTATGTGACACATGTCAGAAGCTCGAAACAAATGAATGTCAGAAGCTCGAATTTGTTAGCGTATTTTGACTTTGAATTGAACAATCGTAATCGTTAAGTGTCCTAATCATGGTGCGTAACTGTGTTGTATGCAGAAAAACTGCATATTTACATCCAGAACTGTCATTTCATTCGTAAGTATATTATCAAGTATAACATCCATTGGCGTAGCACAGGGATATGATATTACTTAAAACTTGAATTGAAATAAAATAAATAAAACTTAATTTTGTGAAATAAAGTAGATTTTGTAGTATTATAAATACATTTCTTCATTTATTTATTTATTCTAATCTACAATATAATTTCTATAAATATAATGATTCGAAATATAATATGCAGGTTCCCAGTAAAGAATCAACAGCTGGATATGTGGTATGATCGAAAGCGTTATTATCTATAATACCCGTGGTGCCCTCAACGTTTAATGTCGGACTAAATTATTCTTTATATGCAAAAAATTTGAACGAATTTTGAATTAATTAGTTTTCAAATTAGTACATTTACCAGCAATAGTCCGTAATTGTGGTAACCATAGTTTTACTTAGGTTGTTATTTTTCAACTTGACAGTATTTAACTAGTTATTTAAAATTCTATATTAATTTTAGAGATCGAGTGCAATTTGTTGCGATTATTTCATGAACTAAACTGTTCAAAACCAAAATTTTATTGTAATTTATTTATGTAAGTACAAATTAGTACAATTACACACACAGTTATTATAAATATTTGACGGTTGAAAGTCATCACTTCTATAATTTTTAAAACATTAATTGTCATTAATGTCACTGAATCCTCGACACCTAATGGTAAAAGAGGCAACCGATTATGTATGTATGTATGTAATGTCACTGAATGTATTTTTTCATAGCAACGAAGGGCATCTGATGTAATATACTTGACGACGGGAAATTATCAAAAATTATCCGTTTAATTTGTATTTCTGTACCTTTCTATTGGTCAGAATCTCCTATGAATGAAATAATCACAATAACGCCCTAGGGTATTATATCATACTTAACTGACTTCGAAATCATGTCATTATTTGTGAAATAATATACCTACCAGTCGGACATTAATAGTTTTTATGTTTTCTTATTTATCGTTTATCGTTTATTAATATTTTAATAATTAATATGGTTGACCATTATAACAATTATGCTCTGTTTTTAAACCGGGAGGATGTAACGGTCCACCCGTTATATTATCATTTTTAGCGCTGTAATTATTTTTAAAAAAATAATTATTTTCTCTTGACCTCCCATTTAAATTCTTTAATTTATCGTAAAGGACTTCTCATGTGACGTCACACTGTACGGAACATAGTTGTTGAACCGTTCCTTGTCGTTTAATTCGTGTTCCGTGAGAGTTTGACGTTTTCCTCGCTGACTGTGGGAGGAATGAGAGGCACTTGGCCGGTGGCTGCGAGGTTGACAGGTTGGTGTTGGTGGTTAGTACCGTAAATGGCGGTTAATTTCTTCGAAATTAATTTTTATTTCAACTAAGTTTGGAAGTATAGTAAAAAGTTACCACCACTTGTTTCCTGGAGTACGGGTTTCCTGGAGTAAGGATGGGAGTACCATCAGTGGAAGAGGAATAAAAAATTAACCGGTAAATCGTTTTTTCTACTAATGTTTTTTAGTTAACCTTGAATATATGAAATAGTTGGTTCATTGTTAAATGTTCTTAGCCAGTCCCTTAGGTGAAGGATGTAGATTATTTCGATCTTTATATTATCTTTATATCGATCTTTATATTAATGGGGTTTTTGGTTTTACATAACCAAACATTTTTGAAGTCCTCAAATTAATATTGGAAATAATTACCATTTCTCTGTACGTTTTAAACCGATTGAACATCCAATACATCTATAAATTTTCATGTCCAATATATCTATAAATTGTCATGTAACTATCTTTGTCTGGTTCAATACCATTTCATTAAGGTATATAAAATGTATGTAGATGGCTATTACTATCTTAATCTCATGTTATTTCAGATAAGTCATATTTTATATTCCTATTTCAAATGCAATGCCATTATTTGTTCATGTTTTCAAACTCAAAATAGTTCAAGGTTACCTGAGATTAGTTTTTGTTCCATTTTTAATGGTTGTTTTTTTATGTTATTGCTTCTAAAAAGTTTTCCTCGATTATTTCTTCTTCTCTTTACTTTTGTTTACCGGTTTATATGAGAAATCAAACGAAGTATATGTTTTTAGCCATTTGGAAGAAAACTAACCCTCATGTGATGTCGTACCCACCTTGACTACCAAGGGAAGCCACCTTGACCTTATTGCAGCTACCGCCAAGTCAAACTGGGAGTATGTTTTGGGAACAAGCTTTTTGGGGGACATTCCAGCTCCTTTTCGTCCTGCCACCTGGGCCTACGGGGGGGCATGGAGGTGCATCATAGTGATGCTCATTTTCTAGGATGCAACCGCAACCTCGTTTGGGAACATTTAGTGAGGAGTTTTAGTAACTATTGGTTTTTTTTATATTTCAGACTATCTGTTAAATACACTATGTTTTTTTTCCAGATTTAGGTTACCTCTGTTTTTTTTGACATATGTATTTGTATATTAGATTATTTGGTTCCCAAACTTTGTATCTACGGTAACTTCTTGTGCACAGGAATAAGCCTAGAGAAAATTAGGTTTTTAATACTTTATTATTGCTTTGATATTGGTTTATGTAATTCGGGTAAATTTATTTTGTAACATTACTTGCTTGTTTCCCAAATATTGTATTTATTCGCTTTATTTCGTTTGTTCGGTTACTTCGTCGTTACTTTATTTCATTGCATTTGCTCGGTTAATTTAGGTCATTTTGTCGGTATTTTTCTTAACTTCACTTCTATAACGTTTATTCATTTGTATATTTAATTTTGCTTTATTCAGTATTGTATTTTCTCTTAGTGAGGCTTGGGCCTATTTATTTGTATTATTTTCATCTTCGTCGGTTTCCTTTAGTTGTACGTAGCAGGCGTACTATAACCATTTGGTAGAAGACTTATGTAATTTTGTACCCTATATGTTAGTAAGAGGTGCTTATATTTAAGTTTGTAACAGATAACATTATTGTTGTTATCTTTAAAATATATATATATCTTCTTGTATAACTTATGTCATTTTAGAGTCACAGCATAATATGAACTTGCTTAACTCAGAGATTGTTAAAAATCTGGTAGTTATTTTTAATAAATATGTTTATTTATTTTGTATATCATTTATTTTTATTATTCCTTTATGTTCATTATTACAGGTTTGATATATTTAATATCTGACAGCAGTATAAGATACCTGGGAGAATGATCGAAGATCATTTTCATGGCGCCCATGATTTGTTAGATTTATTTATCTTGTTCGTCTTTAGAAATTATTCATCTTCATTCCTCTTCAGTACATTATTCTTATTTTATTATTTCATATTTTAGTCATTATTACTATCTACATAGAGCTACTGTTCTTCGACAGGCATGCAAACGAGCCGTATCCATCCTTGAGTGTCAAGTTGCTCTCTTGCATCTATAGCTAGCCAACTCTATTCAGTTTGCCTCTGTCTCTTCCCACGTCTACTTATTATCCCTTCTAATTCCCCTTTCTTCAGTACTACTGCAAAGTAGTATTTTTTATTTTTCCTACTTCGGCTCAACCGCTGAAGCCCCTTCATTTTTATTTTCATAAGAGGCCCCAACTAGTTACCTTAGTCTTTTCTTTTCTTCTTTTTTTTCCTTACTTCTGTTGGAGTATATCTTTCTTTTTACTTTCACTCCAACAGAAGTTTTCTTATTTTTGTTACAAGGAGTAATTCAAATTTACTGCGCCGTAATGTTTATTTGAATTAGGTCCAATCGCACGCAAGTTTACTCCACTGTTATGAAGTTTTGACACTATTTACATTTATGAAATTTTAACACTATTGGCATTTCATAGGATAATTAAGTTATACTGGCGATTTTTTGTGTTTTCTGTGTTACTCCTTTAATTTTTAGATTTCCAGTCAGGTTTTTTAACAGCACATATAAAAAACACATTCATATTTGCCACATCAGCTACCAGCTATACTGTTTCTCTTTGTTCTTAAGAGTGTGAAACAAAGATATCTATCTATCTATACTATACATGTCAAACTCGTATTGTTCTATATAACGTTATGTAAGATTTTTGTTTAATATTATAAATACATATATTAATTTGTAAAATATATTGGTATAATTATACACGGGCAATGTATAAATAACCTGCGATACGCTGATGACCCGGGTATTCTGCCAGATAATGCTGAAGCACTGCAACGCCTAATGGACCGAGTAACGACAGCCTGTAGAGAATTCAGAATGAAATTTAATACAAAGAAGACAAAAACGATTGTCATCAGCAAGCATCAAAAGAGAAGGGTGAAGGTCAATGTCGACGGAACACATCTCGAAAGAGTGACAAGAATAACTTACATTGGAAGTAATCTTGATGAAACTTGGGACCACTCAAAGGAAACAAGAACACTTCTGGAAAAGGCACGTACAGTGTTTTACAAAATGCAACAAGTTCTATGCAACCGCCAGCTGGGTATTTTATTGAGAACTAGAGTACTTAAGTGCTATGTTTTCTCCACCTTGATCTATGGTGTTAAAGCCTGGACAGTGACAGAAGCAACACAACAAATAATCCAAGCATTCGAACTCTGGTGTTACCGTAAAATGCTCAGAATATCATACGTAAGCCAAAAATTAGAACAAATACATTAATATGCGAATTTCTTTTGTAAGGGAAATGTAATAGCTCATAAAAATTGAATAAATAAATGCGGTTTACATTGTAAAATATTTTCTGGATCTTAGATGAGTTAGCACATATTTTATTCCAAATAAAATAAATTGAAATATCCATAAAAATCAGATATATAATAAAATTCAAGGTCTATGGGAAGGCAGAAAATTTGTTTAGAAAAAAAAAATTAAAAATACTAATATACTAAGAAATAACACTACCAACTTTGTCACGCTATTAGATATAACATTTCCAACTTTTATTTTTTCGATGCACCCTATTATGTATTATTTTAGTTTAAATAAAATATTGTATATAGCATATAGTAATTTGTGATTGTGAATACTCATTCATCTTTATTCTTTTGTGTAAAACAATGTTTGTAAATATATTATATACATTGAAAAATAAAATTATTTATGTTTAGTTGTTTCTCACCTCTTTCAAATATTTGTATATGTTTACGATACTAAAAATACCAATAATCATCATTTATTCAAATAAAAAAGTTGTTTCAAATACCCAGGGCCGGCGATAACGGGCCTGCAAGGGATGCCCCCCAAACAGGGGCGCCAAAATGACCTTTTTTCTGTCGGTACTATACAAAATACTAATTTAAAAGACACCGAAGGGCGCCTATGCTTCTTTTGCAGGCGGGCTCCTTATACCCTAGCGCCGGTACTGCAAATACCTTTCAATTATTGGAAGGTACGCCACTAAGCGGGAAGTGTCACAGTCTATCGCCTCGTCTCTTTCTCCGCGCCTATAAACTGTTCGGCTTCAAATTTAGGTGAACAGAGAGTAAAGCATGCCTAGTCCATCTTTATTTATACGTCCATGTTATAACGTATGTGTTTTGCAGAAAAAAATTTTATGTTGGAGTACTGTTTTCGGTCATACGGAAAAGGTCACGAAAACGGTCCAAGCTTAAAATCAACAATGGTTTCAGCAGGACGGGACAACCTGTCACACTTCCAGGGAGTCTCTTCGAATACTGCGCGATCATTTTGGGAGTTGCCACTCACCAGAACCAACGCCACCAGATGCGTACATATGGGGAATGCTGAAGGAGTCAGACAGAAATGGCAGTCTACCATTTGGGAACTGCGGACTAGAATTAAAGGTTTTTTCGTGCCGGAGGCAGTGGCGGATCTAGAAATTTGCCTTGGGAGAGGGAAATTTGCCTTGGGAGGGGAAATTTGCCTTGGGAGGGGAAATTTGCCTTAGGGGGAACGGGGAACTTCCCATGAAAAACCAACCAAAAGATATAAAAAAGATAAACTCAGATTACATAAAAGACATCAATAATAACATCCACGAGAAAAATAAACTTCCTGTAGCTGGCTGTATACCATAAATAGCAAAAAATAGCATGCTTGAGCCACCAAAATGTTTAAGGTAAAAACTCTTTAAATGTAAACAACAGGGAACTTACACATTTTGTTTTTATTACATAATAATGTTCAGTTTTGTATAAAAATGAGATTTCCAAAATTTCACGCTTCAAAAACTCATAATAACTTAGAAGTACAAATTTAAAGTCTTCTTTATCTTAAAATAGTTCAAACGACCCGTGGCGTCACAGACTTTGACTTTGTGGTTCAGTTTATGGTTATATTTACGTATATTCTTCTTCTTCTTTAGTTTATTGGCCTCCACCTACTTGGGTATTTAGCCAGATCGTCGTCGGGGAATAAAGGAAAAATATTTATATTCTAATGACATTTATCGTATGTCACTGTAATAAAATATACCAGTTTGTTGAGATTGCAGTTTGATACAGTTTTTGAAGCAAAGGAAAGAAGGTTTACTATTGAAAATAAAACCATTTTGTAAAAGTACAAATTTTCTATGAATAGTTCAAACGATCAAAAACATTTGTAACGTCACATAACTGTATTTTCTACTGACGTTTATAATGTCTGATCCAAAATTATATATACAATAGGGAACTTGCACATTTTTTTTATTACATAATAATGTTCAGTTTTGTATAAAAATGAGATTTCCAAAATTTCACGCTTCAAAAACTCATAATAACTTAGAAGTACAAATTTAAATTACAAGTACAAATTTAAAGTCTTCTTTATCTTAAAATAGTTCAAACGACCCGTGACGTCACAGAGTTTGACCATAGGTTTGTTTCAACACGACCAAGAACCGTCAGATTACCGTTTCGTTACTAGATAATTAACGTTCTGTGGGTTTCATGGGAACGAAATAATACGTTCCATGGTACTGCGCAGGACGGTGATCGTCGTGGACCGTCCAAAAGTTCATGTTGGAACAAAGCTTATGTGGTTCAGTTTATGGTTATATTTACGTATATTCTTCTTTTTCTTCTTTAGTTTATTGGCCTCCACCTAATTGGGTATTTAGCCAGATCGTCGTCGGGGAATAAAGGAAAAATATTTATATTCTAATGATATTTATCGTATGTCATTGTAATAATATATGCCAGTTTGTTGACATTGGAGTTTGATACAGTTATTGAAGGAAAGGAAAGAAGGTTTACTATTGAAAATAAAACCATTTTGTAAAAGTACAAATTTTCTATGAATAGTTCAAATGATCAAAAACATGTGTAACGTCACATAACTGTATTTTCTACTGACGTTTATAATGTCTAATTTAAAATAATATATACAATTGGTGTAGAATGTAAACATACAACCCAGTGACGTCACGACGCGCTTTGGGGTGGCTGGTATAAGTTGAATTTTTAGTCGTCTTTAGGGGCCAAACGAAAGACAAACAAAACTTTTTTATTTTTGATACATGTTCTAAATTATGTTCTGTTGTGATTTATACCATTTTCTTCGAATTTAAAATTTTATGCAAGTTCCCTATTATGTTACATGTTAATACAAAAGTTTAAAGATGTTGCAGATATGCCTGGATATTACCCAGGGCAACACAGGACTCTTCCCACGTGGTTGGAATTTTTTTTAGGATTAAAACCTCACATATTGTATTTCAATGGCCAACTGACATCCAGGCATATCTGGAACATCTTTAAACTTTTGTATTAACATGTAACATAACATAATTATTTACATTTAAAGTGTTTTTACCCAAAACATTTTGGTGGCTCAGGCATGCTATTTTTTGGCTTTTAGAAACACTGATGATGGATTTCTTAATCCGAAAACGTTTTGTTTTAATGTGACCCTTATTTAGGGTCTTTTATATATATATTTTTTACAACAAATCTAGTATTTTTTCATAAATAATAACTTACAGGCATTAAGTTCCCTTAATTTTCCTAACTAGCGTGTTTATTGGTAGAACAGTAAATGAACGGGAAATTCGGCGATACCGTGTAATTTTCAGGGGCGACTCCGAATTGCATGAAAAATTGGATTTAGGTTCTACTTACCCTCCCCTTCAAAGTTGAAATAGTGCCGTTGGTTGCTTTTACTTGGGGGGTGACAGTCACCCCTTCTCGGGGGTGAAAAAACATACGTTCAAGATAAGACCGGAAATGGATAAATTGGCTGATTTTAAGCAACTTTTGTTCTATAGAGTTTTTTACGTAAGTTAATACTTGTTATTTGCCATTGAAAATGTTGAATTTTCGACAAAAAACTACGTTTTCAGACGGTTTTTCGCAAATAACTCACAAAATTAATAACTGAATCGAAAAAAAATATCCTTAGCAAAAGTGTAGCTTATAAAAAAAACCCCAAAAAATGTTGTAACAATATCAATCAAATAAAAACAAAGTTGTAGCTCATGAAAAATACGTTCTTATTCGTCTAATTCCAAATCGAATATTTCAAGGTGAAATCACCGAAAAATTAAGCACTTTTCGGGAAAAACCCATTTAAACTTTTTTAAAGTGTTTATAAAAAGCTTTGTTTTAATTGTTAACGAAAGCTTTAGCATTAAAAATAAGCGAGTTACGCTCAAAATAAAGTTGGCCCTCTTTTTTTTGTAAAAAATCATGAAAATCTCGCCGTTTCGCTCCCCAAATGAAATTAATCGCTACCGCTTTACAAACAATTTACTTACCTATATATTTTTTATATGACCTGTCAGTCTCACCGGTTTAAAGTGTTTATTTTTGAAAGGGTTATAATTGAGAAAGCTTGAATGGGTCACTAATCACGAGTGTGTGCAAATTTTGAACAGCCATATCTTAACCAATTTTTGTCTTACCGAGAAACAAAATGAAACTAGCATATTTCAATAGCAAAAACTACATTTTTTTACTCTTTAAGATTTTTCTTATCGCTAATACTTTTTAAGTTATCTTGAAAAAATGAAATTTTTCAAAAATTTTAAGAAATTTTTTTTTACTATAAAACCAAATGTTTTCAGATATAAGCACTTCAGACCAATAAAACTTACAGATCATATAAACAATACACATACAGTTAAAATAGATGGTAAAGCCAAATGATTAATTTCATTTAGGGTGCTATATAGAGGGAGGTTTTCACGATTTTTTTTTACCAAAAAAAAAGAGGCCAACTTTTTTTTTAGTGTAACTCGTTTATTTTTGATGCTGTAAACTTTTGTAAAAAACAAGTAATAAGCTTTTTTTCGATATTTTAAAAATGTTAATAAGGTTTTCCCGAAATACGTTTCTTTCTTCGGCGATTTGGCGTTGAATTATTCGATTTGGAATTAGACGAATAAGAACGTATTTGTCGTGAGCTACAACTTTGCTTCCACTCAATTTGTAGACTTTAATGGTACACCATTTTTTCGTTTTTTTATAGGCTACACTTTTGCTAAAAATATTTTTTTCGATAAAATATTTACTTTTTGAGTTATTTCGGAAAAACAGTCTGAAAACGTAGTTTTTTTGTCGAAAAATCAACATTTTAAATCGCGAATAACTCGAAAAGTATTGACTTACGTAAAAAACTTTATAGAACAAAAGGTGCTTAGAATAAGTCAATTTATCTATTTCCTGCCTTATTTTAAACAATCGTTTTTCACCCCCCGAGAAGGGGTAAATGTCACCCCCCAAGTAAAAGCAACCAACGGCACAAATTCAACTTTAAAGTGGAGGGTAAGTAGAACCTAAATACAAATTTTCATTCAATTCGGAGTTGCCCCTGGAAATTACACTCCAAAACGGTCATTTATTGGGCTATGGGTAAAATTTGTCTTTCTGTGGTTTCGGTTTCATGTCAGCTATAATATTTTTATGTTTGAAAAATTTTGTTTATTTAATAATTTTGGACCTTGTTAGCGGGGGGGATTTCCTCATTTTCCCTCCCCGTAGATGCGCCACTGGCTAGAGGGCATCTTTAACATCTGTTTTATCGAAAACGTGCGTCGTCGTAAATAATAATTGCAAGGCTATATCATGTATACTAGATATATAAATAATCATAAATATTTCATTATTCATTTCAGTACTGTTTATTTTGCCGCTTACTGTATATGACCACTTCAAAATTTACGAAAATATACACAAATCTTGCGACTTACATGTACTTATTGGTATGCATGCAAATAAAGATTAGAAGAACAATCAATAAATTTAAATAGGAATAATCGGGTACAAAACGCACCAAAATGCCAAAACAGTTGTTGTAATACAAAAGTATTATGATTCAAGACATTTCGAAAGTCCATGTGTTCCATAAGATTAAACAAAGTGGAAGATTAATCCTCAAACATTGAACCAGTCAAATTATGTTCTACTGCAATAAAACTCGAATTTTTCTGGAAATATTCGAGTATACAGGGTGTCCCGAAAAATAGTGCGTTCCTTAAAGGCATAGGTAGGGGGCACCATGTAGAACAAAAAACTCATAATATTTTTTTCTAAATGCAACCGTTTGATCAAAAAATTAAAATGAATTTTGTTATGCAAATTAAACTCTGGCAACTATGTGAGGTACGAAAATTTAAACGTAGACTCGTAGACAGTTCCATGTTTAGTAAACAGATAGTTTGGAAGAATCCTGTTTAGTGTCAATGCCGAAAATGTTTTCGAATCGTGAGTTCATTGCCTATTATGTTATTGTGTTGATTATTTATTGCAGATCACTAAATGGAGAGGCATACTATAATTATTTCTTTCAAAATGTTTTGCCGGTATTTCTTGTCGTATGAATGCATTTCTGTTCGTGATAGTGGGTTACTTTGAACATTTATTAGTAATTATTTTCAAGTAAGTACAACTCAATTATTTTAGTTCACAAGTAAACAAATTACTGAGACATTATCTGGTGTATTTAACTAAACTATGTGATACAGTTAAAGCTCTCTGCATTCAACACATTTAAAGCTTACTAAATACATAATACTAGTTCAGTTAAAAGATATGTTTTTATTTTAAAATATGTATAATTAGTTTAAAATTGTGCAATAGGTAATTCAATACATTTCAAAAAAATAATTTTAGTAAACAAATAGTAAATAAATAAGTACTATTAGGTTGGACTATTTTAAATACATACTGTAAATCACAAAAGAGTTCTTATTATCTGTTATTATTCTGTAGTGCGTACGATGTTGTCAGGTTATTTAAATTTCTAAACATTAAAATACAGGTATAGTCCAGAAAGCCACTGCGCATCCGCTAGGAAAAATATTCTGATTCGGATTTTTTGCACAATCTTACTCAAAAAGGACTCCTTTTAACAAATTTGCATGTTGCCAGGACCAAAAGGGGGTCAAAAAATTTTTAAACGTTTTTTTTTTGTTTTTTTCCTAAAATTATTTTTTTTGCATGGAAAAAAGTTTTTTAAGGTTTTTTGGATCATTCCAAACAGAACAGGTATTTAGTGACTTTTCTCTAAAAATGAATTTTGACATATAAGCGATTAAAAATTGTAAAATTGCGAAATCGGCCAATTTTAACCCTCAAAAACGATGTGAAAAACTGAAAATTTGAATGTTGCCAAGGTAGGTAGATATTCTGTAAACATCGATTGATGAAATCCCGAAGAGTTTTTTGCAATATAATATTCAAAACTCCTTTGTTTTTTAATTGCTAATCAAGCGTGCGCAACACTATTTTCCACCGACAGTATGGTGCAAATGAAAGGAATAAATTCGTTATTTCGTAAACCGGCGACTTTAAGGAAAAATCCCGAAACAGGTCGATTTTTATTTTTAAGTTATGATATTGTGGCATATATGGTATACTAGTGACGTCATCCATCTGGACGTGATGACGTAATCGATGATTTTTTGAAATGAGAATAGGGGTCGTGTGCTAGCTCATTTGAAAGGTTCTTCAATTCTCTATTCAGTAATATAAACATTTACATAATTATTTATACAGGGTGTCCAAAATTTTTTTATTAAATTAAATTATTTGACAAAAAAAGAAGTAGGACACCCTGTATAAATAATTATGTAAATGTTTACATTACTGAATAGAGAATTGAAGAACCTTTCAAATGAACTACCACACGACCCCTATTCTCATTTAAAAAAATCATCGATTACGTCATCACGCCCAGACGGATGACGTCACTAGTATACCATATATGCCACAATATCATAACTTAAAAATAAAAATCAACCTGTTTCGCGATTTTTCCTTAAAGTCGCCGGTTTACGAAATAACGAATTTAATCCTTTCATTTGCACCATACTGTCGGTGGAAAATAGTGTCACGCACGTTTGATTAGCAATTAAAAAACAAAGGAGTTTTGAATATTGTATTGCAAAAAACTCTTCGGGATTTCATCAATTGATGTTTAAAGAATATCTACCTACCTTGGCAACATTCAAATTTTCAGTTTTTCACATAGTTTTTGAGGGTTAAAAATGGCCGATTTCGCAATTTTTCAATTTTTAATCGCTTATATGTCAAAAACTATCATTTTTAGAGAAAAGTCACTAAGACCTTTTCTGTTTGGATGATTCAAAAAACCTAAAAAAACTTTTTTTCCATGCAAAAAAAATAATTTTAGGAAAAAAAAACAAAAAAAACGTTTAAAACATTTTTGACCACCTTTTGGTCCTGGCAACATGCAAATTTGTTGAAAGGAATCCTTTTTGAGTAAGATTGTGCAAAAAATCCGAATAAGAATATTTTTCCTAGCGGATGCGCAATGTCTTTCTGGACTAGGATGTATATGGAAAACAATGTAATCTTTTATCTGGAAACGGTTAACTTTAGAAAAAAAAATGGTATATGACTTTTTTGTTCTAAATTGCGTCATCTATCCATAGGAAGAAATGTCAAAATATTGAGTGTGGTCAAGATTTCTGATCAAGATCTTTTCCAATAGCAAACATTTAAAAAAAGAAAAAAAATTTATAACTGGGAATCCATATAAAGAACTATGCTTTCTTGATTGTGTGTAAGTTATACTGGCATATAAAATTCATACCAAACCCTCTTTCAGTGCGTCATTAACATTGACGTCATAAAGGATTTTAAGAATGTCGCGAATCATTGCATGACATTTTAGTTAAATCTTGTAGTTGTCAGAATCCACGGTTGTCAGAATCTTTATATTTATATTGATAATATCAATATTTATATAAATATTTGCCAGAATATTAATATTTAAAAGATTTTAATGAAAAAATAAATAAATATAAAATAAAATTTCACTATACCTACTATCTTCGAATATACCAATCACATAAAATATTTATATTTACGTTGTTGAAAAATACTAACCTAGAATTACAATTGTCATTTTACCCGTTGACATTGTGAAAGTACTGTCACAATCAATTACTTTTTATCTTTATTCGCATCATTGATTGGTTATCTATTTAAAGTATTGTAATTGTCAACCAATAGGGAACTTGCATAAATTTTTAAATTCGAAAAAATGTTATAAATCACAACAGAACATAATTTAAAACATGTATCAAAGATAAAAAAAGTTTTGTTTGTCTTTCGTTTGGCCCCTAAAGACGATTAAAAATTCAAATTGAAACAGGTGGTCCAAAACGCATAGTGACGTCATATAGTTGTGCATGTACATTCTGCACCAACAAAGTAAACAAAATTGTATATAATTTTAAATTAGACATTATAAACGTCAGTAGAAAATACAGTTATGTAACGTCACAAGCGTTTTTGATCGTTTGAACTATTTTACATTGGCTAAGGGTTCTTCTAAACCAAGGCCAGAAAACAGAAAAAATATATAGATTTTAAATTATCTTCTAAGTTATTATGAGGTTTTATCGCGTGAAAGTTTGGAAATATTATTTTTAAAGGAAACTGAATAATATTACGTAATAAAAAAATGTGTAAGTTATTGGTAAGTTCTCTCATAGGTTTGGCATTCGTTTTGACACTGACACTAAGTTTTATAAATATATTTGATAATTTCTATTTCTGATATATTTAAGTGTTTTTAAGATATATTTTTTAAAATGACCGAAGAGGGTTTTTGTAAAGGGCAGTCTGATAACTTACCTATAGTTGATATGTGTATGGTGGCTACATATTTTCAAAAAAGTGAAAATTTTTCCGTCGGAGAAGTTCGGGGAGTTAAAGCAGATAAGTAAGTACATATATTATGTATATTATACTCCCATTATACCTACTAATTTTATACTGTGATTTTATTCTGATTATTATTCTCATAAGTATTTAACGATAAAACTTAGTAGGTACACACTTCCTATTAAGTATAGTGGCAATATTATAAAACACAGAAATATGAAAAATATACTTGTTTTATTTAACACTATTAAGCAGACAACAGACTACTTACGATAAAATGATCTTGACATACATGAAGACCTTGTGTATTATCTGAAATATATTTTTTCGACATGCAAATAACCACTTTAAACGGCGTTTTTTATCCCTTGGTAATCTAATAAATATTTTATTGGGGTTTTGAATGCTTGTACTTGTACAGAATGGCACTAAACAATACTTATAAAGTTTTTCTTTATTTTCCATATTAATCTTTCTCTTTTTTCCTTCAAAAACTGTAAACTCCAATCCCAACAAACTGGTATATTTTTTATATTATTACAATGACATACGATAAAAAAATGTCATTACAATATAAATATTTTCCCATATTTCGCGACGATGCTGTGGCCAAATACCCAAGTAGGTGGAGGCCAATAAACTAAAGAAGAAGAAGAAGAATATACTTACATATAACCCTCCCACATCACTGATATAACCCATAGAGTTATATATTAGCATAGAGAGAGTGTCATTCAGAGCGAAGTGACGACACCATCTTTTTTATTTGGATTAGTGCTGTTTCCCTCTTACGCATAGTAAAGCTGCTACAGTTGTCTTCCTCTTCAGTGCCTATATTCACACTGAATGTCATCATAGATTTTTGATACAATGTGTTAGAAAGAGATGCCGCAAACCAGTCCATGAGATCTTGTCGTCAGGAAGCGCGGAAGGTAGGCTCCCTCTATGTTAATATATACCTCTATGATATAACCATATAAAAAACTAATGTAAAACTATGTGACGTCACGGGCCGTCTGAACTACTTTAAAATAAAGAAGACTTTAAATTTGTATTTCTAAGTTATTATGAGTTTTTGAAGCGGGAAATTTTGGAAATCTCATTTTAATACAAAACTGAACATTATTATGTAATAAAAAAAAAATGTGCAAGTTCCCCATTATACATCTATAAATATAAGTAGCTTTAATATGCAAATACCCGTCAACAAATACATAAAGCCGGGTACACGCATGCTTGTAAATGAGGAAAGTAGCTGGCATAAGCCAATAACTGGCATGCACAAAACACATTTGCGAATAATGGGCCTTTACTGGTAAGACTAAAAAGCAGGGTAGATTTTTACACATGCCAGTGGTAGTAAACAATCGAGTGGTTTTCATGTTAAACTAAAGTATTTGTTTTGTAATAAAAAGTTTTTGAGTTTCCAACAAAAAAGACGATCCATGGAAGGTATTCGGAATGAATTAAACAAGCAAATATTGCTTATGGCCATGGATAATTGTTAGAAATTTAATAATGAATCCGACCCATTTCCTCTTGAATTTTGGTGTAAGCATTGTCACGGGCTATTTTAATTTTATATGGAGATGATTTAGATGAATTCCAAATACACTCTAATTACATAGCTATAAATAGAAATGAATTTGATGATTTTTTCATCGGGGGGCGGAGGTAAATTCCTCACCAACCAGTAAAAACATATAATGCGACAGGTATTTTGCTCACCAAATTTAAGAGTTCATATTAATCCGGTACGTATTTTCCTCACCAACTCACTCAGGTACTAAAATAAAAATATAGATTTAATTTAAGAATGTCTATTATGAAGGCATCCGAATAAAAGACATTAATTTCCTTAAATTTCCAACATATCTATCTAAAATTTACTTTTCTGGTTTGCATGACATTTAATTAAACACAAAACAATCTGATACGTCTTCTGGTTTTATATGTAAGGCCAAAAGTATGTTTGAGCCACTTGCTTCCTTCAGAATCATTTTTATATTCAGATATTAAATCAACAGAACAAGACATTTCTATACCAAGCTTGGTGTATGTGAAATTTACAACGCATGTATTTCAGTGTTCGGACACATTTCAATGATTGCATTATGTACAGCCTTTTCAAAATCTACAAAAATTTTACTAGCATTAAACTCAATTTTGAGAGCTTTAAAAATTTCTGATTTTAACAAATAAAAAAATTGTTGTAAATTTCTGTTTTTTTGTTTGGCAGTAAACAGTATAATAAAGAAATATAATGCCCATTAATTAGCCCATGAATAGTGAATAATTGCAAATAATATGTGGTACAGTAAGAAAATGTGCCATACATATAATAAAATTCAATGTGGCGAAAAGTCTAATATTTGTTTCACAACTAAACTACTTTTGACACAGTTTATAAAGAGAAAATTTTCCCTCTTGTTTGTTTTTTGAGCACACCTCTTCAAAAATTCTTGAACCTCATCAATATTGGAAGGAAGTCGACCAGGCATCATTTTTCGTCGATAATTATACAGAGTGGGCCAACGAAAACAGTCCACCTCGATATTTGGCAGTATTTATTATATTTTAAGGAAATGACGAAACAGGTCGATTTTTGATCTAAGGGGCACATTTTTACGGTACATACATTTTTGTCATTTGTCAACCCCTCCCTTCCACTTCCCCCACCCCTTATTTTTAAATAAGGAATAGGTGTCGTATACTAGCTATTTAATTCTCTATTTAGTAATATATAATCATTAATATAATTATTTATACAGGGTGTCCAAGAAAAAAATATTTTAATTAAATGAATTGACACAAAAAGAAGAATGTATGTAATTTATTTAATTCAAAATAAATTTTACTGCTGTCACAAAACAGAAAAAAATGTTTTTTGATAAATAAAAATTGCTTTTTGCTTTAAATTTCAATGTTCAAGCTGCCACCCATCTGCCTCTTGGTAGGTTGAATATTGAATTTAAGCGAAAAACAATATTTATTTATCAAATAAACATTTTTCTCTGTTTTCTGTCGGTTGTAAAATGTATTTTGAGTTAAATAAATTGCATATATTCTTCTATTTGTGTCAATTAATTTAATTCAAAATAATTTTTCTTGGACACCATGTATAAATAATTGTCAATATTAATATTACTGAATAGAGAATTGAATAACCTTTCAAATGAGTTAGCACATGACCCCTATTCCCTATTCAAAAATAAGGGGTGGGAAAATGAAAGGGAGGGGGTTGACAAATGTCAGATTTATGTAAAGTAAAAATGTGTCCCCCTTAGATCAAAAATCGACCTGTTTCTTTATTTCCTTAAAATCTAATAAATACTGCCAAATATAGAGGTGGACTGTTTTATTTGGCCCTCTCTGTATATTTTTTCTTATGTAACTGATAACAATCGTAGTAATTGCTTCAGACAAATTAGCTGCAAGCGCTTGGCGTATAATTTTTGCTGGTTTTTCAATAATATTCTCTTCGGCTTTACGTTTACAATAGTTAGAAATAATTTTTCGATCTAACTTCTGGTTCATGATTATGTTGTAGGTAGGCTACTTCTAGATATTGTAAAAGTTGCACCAATAGTCAAAAAATTTCGCACTACAAGTTGTTTTATCCTCCAGAACACTTCTTCACTTTTTAAAACTTTCACTTTATAAAAAATAAAATTTTCAAATACAGTGGAACCCCGATAAGTCGGCCTCCGATAACCCGGAAGTCCGGCTAACCCGTATCGATTTTCATCAGATAAAATAAAAATGTTTTCACTTTGACTGAGTTTTTTACCAAGAAATAAACAATAATGTATACAACTGTACGTAATTTAGATGTACTGGACATAAGTAATTCATTTTTTTGGCAATTATAATTAAGTTTATCTGTAATAGTACCGTATTTTATTAATTTTTACCATATTCTCCGGCTAACCCGGATTTTCGATAACCCGGATCGGCCGCGGTCCCGATTAATCCGACTTATCGAGGTTCCACTGTACCAGTAAAGGTTTACCGCGATCACTTTCTATTAAACATGCCATTTTTGTCAAAATTCCAATTGTGACTATAAAATAAAATACTATAATTATTTTAGGTACCTACTGTAATTTAATCTGTAGTAGATAAATAATTCAATTGAATGCCTTTTAATAGTAAAATCTACCTGAAATAACTGAAATAAGAAATAACCATTTCGGTCTTGGTGAGGAAAATACCTGTTAGTCCAGAAAGCCACTGCGCATCCGCTAGGAAAAATATTCTAATTCGGATTTTTTGCAGTCTTACTCAAAAAGGACTCCTTTTATCAAATTCGCATGTTGCCAGGACCAAAAGGTGGTCAAAAATTTTTTAAACGTTTTTTTTTTTTGTTTTTTTCCTAAAATTATTTTTTTTGCAAGGAAAAAAGTTTTTTTAGGTTTCTTGGATCATTCCAAACAGAAAAGGTCTTTAGTGACTTTTCTCTAAAAATGATAGTTTTTGACATATAAGCGATTAAAAAATTGAAAAATTGCGAATTCGGCCATTTTTAACCCTCAAAAACTATGTGAAAAACTGAAAATTTCAATGTTGCCAAGGTAGGTAGATATTCTCTAAACATCGATTGATGAAATCCTGAAGAGTTTTTTGCAATACAATATTCAAAACTCCTTTGTTTTTTAATTGCTAATCAAGCGTGCGCGACACTATTTTCCACCGACAGTATGGTGCAAATGAAAGGAATAAATTCGTTATTTCATAAACCGGCGACTTTAAGGAAAAATCCCGAAACAGGTCGATTTTTATTTTTAAGTTATGATATTGTGGCATATATGGTATACTAGTGACGTCATCCATCTGGGCGTGATGACGTAATCGATGATTTTTTTAAATGAGAATAGGGGTCGTGTGCTAGCTCATTTGAAAGGTTCTTCAATTCTCTATTCAGTAATATAAACATTTACATAATTATTTATACAGGGTGTTCAAAAAAATTTTATTAAATTAAATTATTTGACAAAAAAAGAAGTAGAAGGACACCCTGTAAAAATAATTATGTAAATGTTTACATTACTGAATAAAGAATTGAAGAACCTTTCAAATGAGCTACCACACGACCCCTATTCTCATTTAAAAAAATCATCGATTACGTCATCACGCCCAGACGGATGACGTCACTAGTATACCATATATGCCACAATATCATAACTTAAAAATAAAAATCGACTTGTTTCGGGATTTTTCCTTAAAGTCGCCCGTTTACGAAATAACGAATTTATTCCTTTCATTTGCACCATACTGTCGGTGGAAAATAGTGTCGCGCACGCTTGATTAGCAATTAAAAAACAAAGAAGTTTTGAATATTGTATTACAAAAAACTCTCCGGGATTTCATCAATCGATGTTTAAAGAATGTCTACCTACCTTGGCAACATTAAAATTTTAAGTTTTTCACATAGTTTTTGAGGGTTAAAAATGGCAGATTTCGCAATTTTTCAATTTTTAATCGCTGATATGTCAAAAACTATCATTTTTAGAGAAAAGTCACTAAAGACCTTTTCTGTTTGGAATGATCCAAAAAACCTAAAAAAACTTTTTTTCATGCAAAAAAAATAATTTTAGGAAAAAAACAAAAAAAAACGTTTAAAAAATTTTTGACCACCTTTTGGTCCTGGCAACATGCAAATTTGTTAAAAGGAGTCCTTTTTGAGTAAGATTGTGCAAAAAATCCGAATTAGAATATTTTTCCTAGCGGATGCGCAGTGGCTTTCTGGACTATGTGGGATTATGACATACCCTTCTAAACGCAGGCATAAGATTATTTTGGTGAGGAAATTACACCCGCCGTTTTCATCGCCCCAACGAAACATTTTTAAAACAAGTTTAAAATAAAACGATTAATTTTTATCTTCAAAATAACAGATCTGACAATTCTCTGCTAGCTACTGGCATGCCAGTGACACTCACACGCATGTGCCTTGCATCTCACAGCATGCTACTAGCAATAAAAATCAAATTCTTTGCGATTAGCTAGCATGGCAGTTAACGTACACACTTGCCAGTTTGGGGACAGTAGCTGGTGCTTGGTAGGTACTGGTATGCCACTGTGCTAGTAACAGGCATGTGTATCTCCAGCTTTATTTTCGAAGTTCTATGTATAATAATCACGGAAATACGTTTTTTGTCACCTCAAACTTAATGCGTTAGAGTTAGAGAGAATTCGATAAATTATGACGCACTGAAAAAAGGTTTGGTATGAACTATAGATTTTTATTACCTATAAAAATGAGATAAAAACATATTTTACCTGGATATGCATTAACGTCTATAATTGCATATTTTCTAGTAGACTTTTCAATAACTACATCAGCTCCTAACAGATCCATTCCGAAGGCTTTTGTTAGAGTAGCAGCTATTATGGCTATAATTTCTTCATCTGGTTTGGGTTTTTCCGTTAAAATATCTTCAGGATCTAACACACAAAGCCTACTTTTCGAATCAGACTTGGAGACATCACTCGTATCGAAATATATGGTCTCCCTCTCCGAAGCTTTGAAATTTTTTAACGAAGGCCTCTCGACGTAATAGTGCTTGTCGCCTGCTATATATATTTTAAATAAAACTGCGTCGTGGTTTATAAAACTTTGTGCTACACAGGGTGTCTTAATCCCTGTTAAATATTTCTCGTTAAAGATTATCGACATTTCATGTGCCTTTTTTGATCCATGTCCTAACATAGGTTTACAAATGAAAGGATATGTTACTTTGGCCATTTTTAATTGTTGCTTCAGTGACTCTTTATCACCTAAAACAGTGTAATAAGAATAATAATTATTCTAATAACTTTAACTTCTTTAATAACTTTAAATTCTAAAAATTATTATAATATATACTAATTATTAGTTAAATAATCCATGAATGAAGGTTCGTTTATATATATATGAAATTATAAAAATGATGGTTTTGTTTGTATATTACTTGTTTCTCCAAATAATAATTACATAACTTACGAATACTTTGTAATAATATCTAATGCAAATGCAAATACTTTTTCTATGGGGTATATTTCTATTCAGTATATGGCTATTCAGATTCTTTTACAATCATTGCAATTGCTTACATCCTATCAAAGGTCTCTCTCTGGCTGGTTTACCTGGTAAAATAGTGTCCATTGTGACTCTTAAAAAGTCTGCCGTCACCTTTCTCAATATACAGGGTGTTAGTAAATAAGTATGAAACATTTTAAAGGCTAATTTTACATGAAAAAATAATGCCTATTTGTTCTATAAACATATGTCCGCAAATGCTTCGTTTCCGAGATACGGGGTGTTGAAATTATTATTTCAAACTGCCAATTTATTTATTGCTCTAAGACCAGTTGAGCTATGAAAATGAAATTTATTGAGTTTTAGAAGGTAGTTATTGCGCATTTTTTGACATACAATTAAGAATTTTGCATTCTTCATTGGCGCGCATACGGGTAATAGTCTGAATTTTTTTAAAGAAAAAAATAGTACACCACTGAGATATTTCAAAATATAAATTATTTTTAAATTCCACGTTTAATTTTTAATAAAAATCCTTTCTTGTCTTTTTTTCATATTTTGCACCGTTTTTATGCAGAAAAATAAAACATCTTGGCGCGTATTTTTCATTTCCAAGAACTATGCAATATAATAATACTAAACTAGAACAATAACAGAAAATATTACTAATAAGATTTAAACTAGGTGCAAAGCTGCAAGAAATGTTTAAAATGATCTCCTTTACAGGTAATAGAAGAATTACAGGTAAATAGTACGCCACTGAGATATGTCAAACTAAAAATCATTTTTGAATTCCTCAAAAATTTACATTACGACAAAAATTCAATTTACGACAAAAAATCTTTCTTGCCTTTTTTTCATACAAAGCGCCGTTTTTATACAAAAAAATAAAACATCTTAACGCTTACAAAGTATTTGAGGTAGGTAGTTTCCATATGCATAGAAACTTAGTTCAAATAATTACGTATTTTTTATGGGAAATAAGCCACAATTTTACTAAAAAATGAATTTATTAACGTTTCGAAGCCCAAATCGGGTTTAGTTGTCAAAATACAAAATACTATTGTAATAGTATTATTATATTAATAGTATTTTGTATTTTGACAACTAAACCCGATTTGGGCTTCGAAACGTTAATAAATTCATTTTTTAGTAAAATTGTGGCTTATTTCCCATAAAAAATACGTAATTATAAAAATGCCACAAGGAAATAGCTTCAGAACAACATTAGTTCAAATACTTTGTAAACGTTAAGATGTTTTATTTTTTTGCATAAAAACGGCGCTGCATATGAAAAAAGGCAAGAAAGATTTTTTGTCGTAAATTAAACCAGCAATTCAAAAATTATTTTGATTTGACATATCCCAGTGGCGTACTATTTTTTTCTTAAAAAAAATTCAGACCATTACCCGTACGCGCGCCAATGATGAATACAAAATTCTTCTGTAACCTCTAAAGGAGGTCATTTTTAACATTTGTTGTAGCTCTGCACATAGTTAAAATCTTATTAGTAATATGTTCTGTTATTGTTCCAGTTTATTATTATTATATTGGATATTTCTTGATAATGTATTAAAAAATGAAAAATATGCGGCAAGATGTTTTATTTTTCTGCATAAAAACGGTGCACCATATGAAAAAAAGGCAAGAAAGGTTTTTTATCACAAATTAGACGTGGAATTTAAAAATAATTTTTAATTCGAAATATCTTAGTGGCATACTATTTTTTTCTTTAAAAAAATTCAGACCATTACCCCTAGGCGCGCCAATGATGAATACAAAATTCTTAATTGTATGTCAAAAAATGCAAAATAACTACCTTCTACAACTCACCAAATTTCATTTTCATAGCTCAACTGGTCTTAGAGCAATAAATAAATTGGCAGTTTGAAATAAAAATTTTAACACCCCGTATCTCGGAAACGAAGCATTTGCGGACATATGTTTATAGAGCAAACCGGCATTATTTTTTCATGCCGAATTACCCTTTAAAATTTTTAATACTTACTTACTAACAACCTGTATATTGTGTATATCCTCAACTAATATACTACACCAGATCGCAAAGCCTTATAGAAATTACTAGAAAAACATGGAATGCCTCCCAAGTATATCAGAATTATAAAACTTTTCTAAGAAGGGTTACAGCACGCATAGTCCACGAAGGGAAGTTAACAGAACAAATAAATATTGGTACAGGGGTAAGGCAAGAATGTGTGCTCTCTTCGACCTTATTCCTGATTGTAATCGTCTGGATCATTCCCAAGGCTACTACCATACTTAATAACACTGAAATAAATACACCAAGAGAAATGGGAATATCACTGGGAGGCATGGAATTAGAAACGGTAAAGAAATTTAACTACTTGGGCAGTACTTTGAACAAAGGAGGGATGGATGAGGATGTAAAACAGAGAATAGGAATAGCCCAAAACGCATTCAATATGCTAGGGAAAATGTGGTCTACACGTCAGATGACAAGTAAAACCAAGAAACGATTATTCAACAGCAACGTGAAGACTGTGCAATTATACGGAATAGAAAGAAGTGTTAAGAAAATGTATCGGACAGATGCAAGTGTTCATAAATAAATTCCTAGGGAAGATTCTTAACATTTACTGGCCAAACCGAATATCAAACCAGGAGTTATGGACAAGAACTAACCAGGAAAATATATCAGACAATATGCAAAAGGAATTTGTGTTGGATGGGGCACACACTAAAGAGACCTGACACAGACATAGCGAGGCAAGCACTAGAATACACACCACATGGAAAAAGAAGACCAGGTAGACCCGTAGAAACGTGTAAAAGAAGTGTCGAGAAAGAAATTAATGCTATTGGGAAAACCTGAGCAGAAATAAAGATCAGTGCAAAGGATAGGACAGAATGGAGGCAGGCACATGGAGTGAAGAGGAATAAGTAAGTAATATACTACACCAAAACAACACACTGAATGTTATTATTTTTTATATTTCTTTTATTCCTCTATTCCCTAATCATCTTCATTTGATATCTTCAGACTTATTATTTTTCTTAATTTCTTTCAGGATTTTTAATTTTCTTTTCCTACTGATATGGGAATGATTGTATCTGAAGCATATTACAATTATTGGTATCTTATTTTCCCATTTCCCATTTGATATCTTATTTTTGCAGAAAATATATCCTTTAATTTTTTTATTAACTAGCGTCTGTAAACTCGCCTATGTATATCACTTGTCTTGTAAACTGTCTTTAAATTCAAACTTACTTAGCAATTAACATCTTATTGAACATACTTTTAGAGCTATTTTTTTTATTTATTGTTATTGCAACCTTTGTCATTTTTTCAGTTTCAAAACACAAAATAGTCACATATGACTAAATCTGGTGACTATGGGACCATTTAAAGTCAAACTAAATGTTCTCTTTGCTTGAAGTTTTGAGCATAAAGAGACAGGAAAAGACAAATCAATTGCTAATTTTGTTAATTTCATTTAAGTAAGTTTTGAAAGTAATTGTCTGTTAAAAAAATGAAAAAGGTTGTAGGTATATTTCACTTACCTGTCCTTAATGTACAAAAATTTGGTGTAAATACATTATAGGTAGATAAATTAGTGGAATGAATAATACTATAGCAGTTACACCTATCAATTAATTTTCTGACATTTGCTATTGGATCTATCACAACCAGAGATGGATTTTGAGAAATATAATTTTCAACTTCTTGAATAAGATTACCACACTAAAAAAGTACAAAATATAAAGATACTTGTATACATTATTTCAATATTTTTTTTATGTTCTGTAGAAATACCACATGAATGTAAAAAAAATAACATTAAGAAACAGTAATTCTGATTATTATATATATACGTATGTATAAAATGGCTTTCTATCTGAAGCCAAACTTTAATAAAAATAATTTACCCTCACATACTGTATCATTACCATAATATGATACTAAGAACCTAGGACAAAAAAGAATCCCTGGTCAAATAATCCCCACAAATTATTCCTGGACAAAAAATCCCCACAAATAATCCCTACAAAAAATTCCGTTCAAATAATCCCCACAAATTTTTGGACAAAATATCCCCACAAAAAATTCCGGAAAAAAATCCCCAAGAAATATTTACTGCCAAATAGTTTTCAAAAGTTTTCCCGTGAACGCAATCGGCGTAAGTGTACTTCTAGATGCATTAATAAGAAGATTAGAACACATTTTATTTTGTTTTGTTTTAAATCCAGTTTGACACACGTATTATCATACCATCATTGTCTTTTACAATTTTGACAGAAACACAAACTGCCTTGATAAACCTGGTGTCCGGTGGCGCATGAGGGAGCATATTGTTTTTTCCTTGCTGTAAATTGCAAACAACATTAGAGATCAGAATATCAGTATAAGATTTTGTATGTATCAAAACAATTAAAAATTTTTCAGGAGATTTATTACATTAATTTCAATTCCAATGCTTGCCAGAACCACGCTTTGTGAGGAAAGTTATACACATTTTTTCAATATTTTGACCTTTTTGGAGCTTTAGGGAACAAATTTATGGGCATTACTATTCGATATCTGGTTTTTAAAAAATGTAGTTGAGGATCTGTTTGCATCCATGAAAAATTTTTGCGATATTACAAATGTTTAGCTTTGTTATGAAAACGCATACCATAGGTTACATAGATTTGAAAGCTTTTGAAGTAGGTTTTTGAAATGTTGCTTGTATTGAATTGAAACTGTTGATGATTCCCACATCCTTAGCTACTTAGCTCATTCCCCATATTTTCCAGGATTTTTGAAAAAACTCACACTCTTTTGTCATATAAAATTTGTTTTCGGCATGAATCCGTACTGGGGAAAACCAGTTGGAATAAGGAATTGGAATTCAAAATTTGGTAATCGAAATTACAATTCATGTAGTACTCACTATTTTCGCCGATTGAGTTCACGGGAGAACTTTTGAGAACTATTCGGCAGCAAATATATGTTGGGGATTTTTATCTGGAATTTTTTGTGAGGATATTTTGTCCAAAAAATTTTTGGAGATTATTTGTCCGGAATTTTTTGTGGAGATATTTTGTCTGAGGATTGTTTGTGAGGATTATTTATTATTTGTGGGGATTATGTATTACATGTGGGGATTATCTGTCCAGGGATTATTTGGATTATTTGTCTGTACACCGATTCTAAAAAAACAAACTAGATTTTGAAAACCTCTGGCTTATTAAGATGACTAAAATTAAGATTGGTTTTATGAACTAAGATTCAGCACTTTTTAATTATGTTATATTTTTTTGTTGGTATGTACACTTGTGGACAAAGTTTTACTCAAACTTCTCATTTCAGTAAAATAGAAATGTTTTTCTTATGGTAAATTTAAGACACTCTGTAGGCAGGCCAAAGTACAAGGGTAGGTACATTATTGAAATCATATTGTATTCTCATGTTTGGAAGTTCTACATTACCATGATGTAAATCACATAAAAGTTCAAACATCATTATAATATTATCTACAATCTACAACAATGTAACATTATAAGACAATAATCAGGCTCATAGTAAGTTATAGGTGTGAAACATGGGTTATAACACAGAAATCTGCCAATGAATTAGATGTGTTTGAAGGAAAAATATTACATATGATACTGGGACCAATAAGTGAAAATAACAACTGGCGAATTAGATATAATAAAAAAATATACAAACAATATAGTGAACCAACACTAGCACAATACACTAAACTGTAGAGATTACTGTGGGTGGGGCATGTGATCTGCATGACTGCATGCATAAGAATAGAATCCCCAGAAAATTGCTAAATGCAAGAATGCAAAGAAAAAGACCTGTTGGAAAACAAAAAAAGAAATGGGAAGACAAAGTAGATGAGGATACCAAAAACCTCCTAAAAACGTGTTCATGGAAAAGAAGCACTACATTGAAACACTCACATGTATGCCATCCTCACAGAATGTGTTAAGTGACAATGGTAGGTGTATCCAACTATTGACAAATTCACACTGAGAATGCAGTACGGCTAAGATAGGGCAATACATTTCTAATGGGGAATAAACGCACAGGGTTGTCGTTCTTCGCCAGTTGTTGATTGCTTTCTCAGGAGCGTCGCACAGGAACTGTGACAACACTGAATGCGCATTCCTATCTTAGGTAACCGAACTGCAATCCCACTGTGAATTTCACGTTAGATGTTTATTTTCTAATTTTTTAATCATATTAATTTGATGGGTGCTGGGCTCATCTGGTCGAAATTCAGAAATATATCTCTTCTTTATATGTAACTTCCGATTCTATTCCAATTTCCAATTTATCTCGTATGAAGCTACTGTTTTAATTGATATAGCACTAATTATTGATATAGCACTTTATCTTGATAGTTATCCTTAAATGGTAACCATTCTAATTGTGTGCTTATTTACTTGTTTACACAATAAACATTATAAAGATAGTAAAAATCACTGTAAAAATTATAATTGCCTCTACTTTAACCGATATCAAGAATTAACCTAATGAGAAACTAAGTAGGCCCTATTAATTGTTGTAAACATACCCTAATATCACCCATATTTGCAGATGCAATAATATCCGTCATTTTATGTACTAACACACAGAAAGGTCCTTGTGATTCCAAACTTTTTTTCAGACTCAACTGAAAAAGAACAGTGTAAATATAAGCAAATTACATAAAACTTACAGGGAAAATAAACACTCAGTTTACGCACTTTGAACACCTCAAAACCAAATTTTTTACTTATTGTCTCTAGTTCCTGCCAATTTAGCTTCTGTAATTTCTTCTCGGATACCCAGAAGGCTATTCTTTTATTGGAAGGCATTTTATATTATTTATTATCAAATACTACCTACAAAACAAGGATTAATACCACGCTTTTTTTTATTATACGACCACCACCATGTCAACAATCGAAGGTCGTTGATTTTGTGGTTTGAGTTTGGCTTTTATCACAACACAACACACGGTGACACAGGTGACAAAAGACAATTGCCAAATTTATCAGTGTCTTGTGCTGTTATTGGTTATTTGAGAATGACATTTCCAAACGACATTTGTATCTGATTTTTCTACTACACTGCCCACCTAAAATAAGCACTGCCCAAAATTAGTCCAGGAAAATACATTTAACCCTCCAGGATATCGACATAATTGTTTTGAGTTTTGAGTAGTATATAAGCCTCTCTCTATAACAAGAACAGAATCCTGCATCCAATTTTTTGGACTTACTTAGTTATTGTTCGTCCGCCATAACTTTTCCCATGCGTCACGATTCATTTTCAAACAAATTAAGTAAAAACATAATATAAAGTGAAACGAACGTCGATGTGTATACAGTGATAAGCGTGCTAATAACCGGCAAAATAGCGCAAAAGATGAAAAACATAATACAATGCGAAACAAAAAGAGATTAAACTAGTGGAGGTGGAAATGACATTACATTACATTACATAGTTTCCCATCTTCGGTTATCCAAAAAAATCGGTTTTCTGAACACCCATGTCCCCCAATTGGTTCGGATAATCGACGCTCTACTGTAAATTGCGAAACAATAAGAGATGAAACTAGTGAAGGTGGAAATGATCGTTATATACGTATAAATTAACACTACATTACATAGTTTCCCACCTTTAGACGTCTGTGACAGGAGTATTTTATAAAATTCTACTGTCACAGTGACAGTTGTCATACTTCCTCTGATACGTTTAAAGGTGGGAAACTATGTAATGTAATGTTAATTTATAGGTTTATAACGATCATTTCCATCTCCACTAGTTTCCTCTCTTTTTGTTACGCAATGTATTATGTTTTCCATCTTTTGCGCTATTATGCCGGTTATTAGCGCGCTCATCACTGTATACTACGATACTACACACATCGGCGTACGTTTCACTTTATGTTTTGACTTCATTTGTTTGAAAATGAATCGTGACGCATGGGAAAAGTTATAGCGGACGAACAATATTAAGAAATTGAGCTCAAAAAATGGTATATTTTCGCTTTTTTCGTCTATCAGAAAAAAGTGAAGCATTTGAAACAAATTTGAGAATAAGAAATTTATAAGTCATACAAAAACCTTCACAATGTATCGTTTCTATTCTTATTTCTTGCTTAGAAAATTGTAAAATTATCAGAAATTTCGGTTTTTTATAAATGTTAATAACTATTTTAGAAATGAATTTAGAACCCTCATATTATATAAAATGTTGGGTATTATGGTGCTTAAAATATGCTCCAAATTTCAAAGCCATCGGTCAAATAGTTTTATTACTTGATTTTATTTGTTTAGGTAGGTAAATATCCGCCCAAATTAAATTTTTTTGCAATAATAGGTATGTATACGCTCTGAGCTTCGCTGGTGTCACTCCTAGCGGTTATTAATTCAACTTTTACCGGTAATTTTTAAATTTATTATTTAATCGTTATCGCTTAATATTTACAACGTAAAAAGTAATTAAATTGTAATCGATTTTTTTAAGATTTTGCTAATCATTTTGACGTTCTATTCATAGAGGTATATATTAACATAGAGGGAGCCTACCTTCCGCGCTTCCTGACGACAAGATCTCATGGACTGGTTTGCTGCATCTCTTTCTAACACATTGTATCGAAAATCTATGATGACATTCAGTGTGAATATAGGCACGGAAGAGGAGGACAACTGTAGCAGCTTTACTATGCGTAAGAGTGAAACAGCACTAATCCAAATAAAAAAGATGGTGTCGTCACTTCGCTCTGAATGACACTCTCTCTATGCTAATATATAACTCTATGGTTCTATTGATAAAATATGAATTTCTTACTTCGGATACTTTCACAATTATCGTGTAGATGGCGCTAAGATTAATTTATAATTACATATTACGGAACATTAAAAAAACTTAAATTCAGTATTTAAGACGCAAGTATATTTAAGATAAAAATATATACCACAGCTTTGACCAACTAATATTTTTTATAATTAATTTTTTTAATTTTAATTTTAAATTAATCACTTTGACATTTATGTAAAATTTCCGGTAAACGTTTACAGACTTGCCACTACTGGCGCTCGCGAATTTGTAAATATCTCCTCTACGTACGACAAAAAATAGTAAAGTTCTTCGGGTAGTTTATGAAAGAAGGTTTATTGTATCAATATTGTTTAAAATGAAGAAAAAGAATTTTAAACATTGTAAAATCATTTTGCAAAAATTGTCAATTTTTTATGTAAACAATTAAGCTTTTTCACCATTGCCTACAAGAAAATTATTTTTCGATTTTGGAAAGCTTGATAGGATTGACTGGCAAAATTGGGACTGACATGGGAAGGTCGAGACTGTTTATAGTACCAATGATGATGACGAACCGATAAAAGATAATATATCTAAGATTTGTTTAAAAGTGTGAAACTAGATGGACATAAGTCTATTAGAGTTAGAGCATGATGAACGAAATGGAAGGTAGCAAGTCGTTTGTTGTATGGCACAAAATTAAACTAAAATTATGTAGTTCTACCACAAATAATTTTTAAAATGTTCCAAGAACAGAAGCGTAGGTATATGCTCTTCCTTCCATTTGAAAACCATTGTGTACGAAAGTAGTAGGTAGGTAAATTTTAAATCTTATATCTTAATTATTACATTTTTCGTTCAAATACGACTAAACGGCTGTTTCTCGAAACTGTGGCGCGCGGGACTGACTGTAAAAGTGAATCGTTTAATGTTCATTTCTTGTATTTACACGTTAATTTTTCGTTCAACCGCGTTGAAGATTGAACGCCAGAAGTGAAAATATTGAGCAAGTTCAATTCTTTCAATGCGAGTGAAAGACAACATTCATTGATATTGAATTAATTCACTTTTACGTTTACATGGATCACTTTTTGGTTACTTCATCCAAATAGGGCTGTTCATCGACTCTCGTTTGTTTCGAGCTTCTGTCATGTGTTGTATAAGCTGTGTATATTCATACAGATTATACAACATATGTATATGACAGCAGCTCGAAACAAATGAGAGTCGATGAAAAGCCCTATTGAAAGGCATAAGTGAACCGTGTAATTTCGCCTTTAGAACACTATAAAGGCAAAATTACACGGTTCAACCGAATTGAATTCACTTTGGTTGAATGGCGCAGAAGTGAAAGCAATGCTATTTACACGGTATCTGGAAAGTGAACTGTTCAACACTTATTTGGAAAGATGTCGTCGAATGAAGTCATGCGTTTAGGAGTTGCATAAAAGAATTATCCGAATTATCTAAAAAGAAGCTAAGGAAATGCCGTCGTTGGTGGGTTCGATCATGGGTAGGCAAGCCTAGGAGCCGCTTTGGGTCGATAGTCGATCGTTTTATCTTTGTTAACTCGCAAGTATAACGAGTACGCACACTTTTAATTTTCAATTCTATGTATTCTTCGGTTATATCACTAATGTTCAAATCTTCTATTAGCGATTTAATAGCATTTCCACGACAATCTCGGTTTTTATATCCGTTATTTCAGAGGAAATTGAAATTAGACGTGGGGTGAGACAGAGATGCGTATTGTCGCCAGTTCTTTTTAATGCCAACTCGGAAGAGATCCTAAAAAGAGCTCTTGAGGGTGAAACAAGTGGAATAAAGGTGAACGGAGTTCCCCTTTTCCCCTTAACAACATTAGATATGCGGATGACACTGTCATCTTAGCTATAGTATCATGACTTCCAGGAGATTAAAATTAAAATAGAAAAGGCTAGAGCGAATTTTAACAAAATGAGGAAAGTGCTCTGCATAAGAGATCTGAAGTTAGAGCTAAGAGTACGGTTGGCTAGGTGCTACGTTTTCTCGACTTTGTCTTACGGAATTGAAGCTGGGCCTTGAATGCTGTATCAATGAAAAAACTGGAATCATTTGAGTTGTGGGTGTAGAAGAATTCTGAAAATATCATGGACAGAACACGAAACAAACAAAGAGGTTCTCAGAAAGATGAATAAAGAAATGGAAGTTTTAAATACAATCAAAACCCGAAAATTGGAATATCTCGGACATATTACACGCGGAGAGAGATAAAACTTGCTCCAATTTATTACACAGGAAAAGATTCAAGGAAAAAGAAGCATAGGTAGACGCAGAATATCGTGGCTGCGCAACCTGAGAGAATGGTACGGATGTACATCAACTGAACTTTTCAGAGCAGCCGTCTCTAAAGTCCGAATAGCTATGATGATTGCCGACCTCCGTCGCGGAAATGGCACTTGAAGAAGAAGAAGTTACGTCTTGTAATTCCATAAATTTGAAAACCATTGTGTATAAAAGTAGTAGGTAGCTAAATTTTAAATTTTATATTATACTTGTCGTTCAAATACGGCTCTTTCTCGAAACTGTGGCGCGCACGACTGACTGTAAAAGTGAATTGTTCAATGTTCAATTCTTGTATTTAATTTACACGTTAATTTCTCGTTCAACCGCGATGAAGATTGAACGCTAGACCAGATTGAATGATTCACTTTTATGTTTACATGGATCAATTTGGTTGCTTCATCCAAAGTGAATCGTGTAATTTCGCCTTTAGGTAAAGATTTCAATACAGTGTGTGTATTTGGTTGCCTATTATAACCATAACCAACCAAACATAAATAAATGTTTCTAACCTAACAAAAAACTTCAAATTAATATTAAATCAAAAATCAATGCAATTTACAGTAAACCAGAAATGATATTTTACAAAATATAATATACTAACAACGGTTTTGAAGATTTTGCTACAAGGAAAATGTCAGATTACGGACCTCGTAAAAAGTTAGACTCCAAGAAAAAAAATTTCAATATAGTAAAAGTAATACATTTGAGCTATTTAAGTTTTCCTAATTTAATTCTGTTTATTAAATTTATTTTAGGAAACAATAACTGGAACTGATGGAAGAAGTTTTTCGGGATCCAAGACTGAGGGGTCATTAAAATTAGGTTCAAGTAATGATACTCCAAAGAAACAACCCACAATTCTGCTGAAAGCAAGAGAACCAAATACAGAAGATGTCAGTGCCTCTCCAAAGCGCAATCAGAAAGATGATCATTTACATACACATACTACTGTTGCTAGCTCAAAGGATGAAGGTAATAAATTTTAGTGTTTTAATCATGTTAGTGTTTTAATCAATATTAGGCGTTCAGGTCATGCTCTGCTCAAGATCCCCTCACAATCAAGAATTTTGTACACTATTCATATTAGACGCTCAGGCCGTGCTCAAGTCACGATCAAGAATTTTGCTATACTATTCAATTTGACGGGAGTCAGAAAATAGACATGCTTCTTTGATATATTTTGTTTAACATGTTTAAAGATTTTTCAAACAGTGATTTGGCTGTCATTACTTTATGTTTGAATGAATAAGAGCATCATCATTTAATCAATAAACAGCTAAGAATATGGCTGCATGATATTTTAAAAACAAGGAAAACTGAAGGGGAGTTTTTTACTCTGTATAGAGGTCTCTGTGACGAAACTAATTTTTTTCAATACTTTCGAATGATGAAATATAAATTTAAATTTTGAATAAAATTTCGGCAGACTTGAGAAAACAGAATACCACCTTTAGGAAGGCTATTACTCCAGTAGAGAAGTTAGCTGTATGCTTAACACCTTCAGCGCCACACTAGTTCACAAAATTTTCATTCTATTCCAAAATGTTTTTTTGGATATGATTTTCATATTAATTTCTAGTTACAAAGTACAACCTATCTTTTCATGTCTAAGGCCAAACCCAGCTATACCAGGAAATTGGCTCAGGCCATAACATTATTCTCTACATATAAAAACTTAAGAAAGTGTTTCCTTTTAGGAGACACAATAGATCAAACACAACGAGCCATGTGTATCTTTTTCGGTACACAGCGTTGAGGATAGTGTGTATCTAAAAGGAAACACTGGTGCTGAGGGTGTTAAGGTTACATAGTTAAAATTGTACCATATAAGTATGTGATTTTGTATTGACATAATCCATCGAGCTGTGAAAATCATACTTTCACCTTACTGTTACTAATTCACACTATTCTCCCGCTTCACTACACTCAGATCAGACTATGATCAAACTATTCTCTCAGAGAAACACTGCAGTCAAAAGAGCAGGACGGAACTTGAGCATCATGTTTAGTGCGAATAACATGATTAAGATGCATGTAAGAACAGTTGACCGAACCTTGAGCTGAGCTTGACCTGAGCTATAATGTGAATCAGCCTTTACTGACAAATAAATGGCTTTATATATATGAGTGTTTACTGTTCCTGTTCAAGAATAGGGATAGGTTTACACATTCTGAGCCAAAACACAGCATACCCACTAGGTATGTAGGGCTCAATTTCCCTATACATAGGCTAGTCGCAACAGAGAGAGGACCTACATATTCGTGTATAAAAATTTTTAACAAATTACCTGTTAGAATTAAATTGCAACAGAATTTTAATATATTTAGAACTGAAATAAAAAGCATTTTATTGGATTTAGAACCACATTCTGTGTATGAGTTTTTAAATCATACATTTTAACTTTTAACTCATAGTAGTTGTAATTGTAATTTTGTATGTATATTAGACACTTATTATTCAATTGTGGCAATTTGCTATAAGTGTGTTGTTTACAGTTTTTTTAATAAAAGATATTTTGAATTTGAAGATCCCCAATGTTTTCAGCTAATGTTGTTAATGGGAACTCCATTACCTTTATTCTAGCTGTTTCACCCCCAGATCTTTTTTAAGATCTCTTCTGAGTAGGCATTAAACAGAATTGGCGACAACACGCATCCCCGTCTCACCCCACGTCTGATTTCGATTTTCTCTGACAGCTGATTGATGAATAAGTAAAGCATATTGCAGAGGAGCATCATCCTATTGATTGTTTTTAATAATATCAGTCAAGGCAGAATTAATCACGTCTTCCAGTAATTGCAAATACATTTCGCCAGTCAAATTGCCAGGTAAACAAAATGGTCCCCACCAGATACCAGCCCATACATTTAATTTTTTTGGTTGCTGTGTAGGAAACGTTGTGGAAAATCCTGAAGTTTTATCCAGACCAATAAATGGCAAATATGATGATTTAGAGAACATTTATGACAAAAGTGCTTTTATCAGAATAAAAATATTACAGCGAACCCCTGGATCAGTCACTGCCTGCTCACTGATTATTTCGTTAAACTGTAAAGAACACAGCGTCATAATAATCTTCATTAAGTTCCTGCACTAAGAGTATTTTCTTGAAAATGGTTTGGATGCGCTAGTTTTGTTGATTCCATATACAGCTGTTACTTGCCTCATACTTAATATGGAATCTAGGTGAACCTGGCACAATACTGCAACTTCATTAGGTTCATTAACTACAGGATATGCAGTTTCTTATTATTATTACCTACATTTCCAGTTTCATGAATTTTTTTACTAACTCCAAAACATACTTTTTGCTGTAGTATTTTACTTGATGTCATTTATTAAATTGCTAAGCTATCATATTAGCACATTTATCGTTCATAAAATACAACAAATTCTACCCTTTCTGCAATAGAATTAGCCAACGTAATAAATTTTCCTAGACTACAGATTAATTCTTACAACTGATATCCACTAGAGAATCCTACAATTTCATGTTCTTTATGTGTTGTTTATATCATATCATTTACTAAGTGAGACCAATGCGACAAAAAAACAAAAGCTCTGTGAAAAAATGAATTAAAATCTTACTAAACCATTGGCATACTAAATCACCTAATTAAGCAGGTAAATACAATTTAAAGTTTAAAAGCCTTTTTAAATAAATAAAATAAAGTATGGGACCCAATTTAAAAATTAATCGACAGTAATATTATTCGCCCCCATTGCCATTGTAAAATAAATGAAAATACCGTAAAATGTGTCCCCCTTTAATCAACCTGTCACACTGGGTTTTTCAAACATGTTGTAGTTCCTAATAATGCCCCTGTTTCGTTTTTGTTCTGCCATATACAGGGTGTTTGTTAAAGAATGGGCAATAGCTTAACCTCAGATTCCTGAGGTTAAAATAGGTCGATTTAAGCTAACTTACCTTAGTACGAAAATTGATAATAACCGAAATACGTCAAAGTTAAACTTTTATTTTATTTATTCTTGAATATTTCCTAACAGGCATTGGTTAATAACACAAAATTTGGTAATCGGGGGTTTTGTGAGACGATAAATCTAAATTCGCCACCAAAAATGATGTATTACCCAGAGGCCGCCACATACGCCTTTCAGCGCTCATTTAATAGGTTAATAGGTTCAATTTTTTTTATTACCCACACTACATACTTTTGGCTTCAAAATTTTTATTCTCTCAATATTTTTACTTAAAAAAGGTATACTACATTTATCTCGCTAAACTCAACCGTTTTCGAGATTAACGCATTTTAAATCTGCGAGGCAACATAATTTTTTGCATAATATCATTGTAGTTACACCCTAAAAATAACTTAAAACCATAAAAATTTACAAAAGTGAATCGCAAATTTCTTTAAATGCAATTTGCGATGCAATGACATAAATATGAGAACTGGCACAATTATTATGGTTTCGAGTTTAGTTTTCGGGTCTAACTACAATATTATGCAAAAAATTATGTTGTATTGCAGATTTAAAATACCTTTATCTCGAAAACGGTTGAGCTTAGCGAGATGAATGTAGTATACCTTTTTTAAGTAAAAATATTAAGAGAATACAAATTTTGATTCAAAAAGTATGTAGAGTGGGGGATAAAAAAAATTGAACGTATTAAATGAGAATGAATTTAGATTTCACATCTCAAAAAACCCCCGCTTACCAAATTTCGTGTTATTATCCCATGCCTGTCAGGAAATATTCAAGAATAAATAAAATAAAAGTTTAACTTTGACACCCTGTATTTCGGTTATTATCAACTTTCGTACTAAGGTAAGTTAGCTTAAATCGACCTATTTTAAGCTCAAAAATCTAAGGTTAAGATATGGCCTATTCTTTACAAAACACCCTGGGCACAGAGTATATACAGGGCACAGATTTTAAAGGTTTCAGTATTATAGTCGGTGTATGAGAGAGAAAGTATTCGAAATAATGAATGAACAATAAATTTTATATTATTTATTATTTCATTATGTCGAATACTTTCTCATACACCGACTATAATATTGCGCATAGATGCCACACCCACCGGCACCTTTAGAATCTTTGCACTGTACATGTTTATTAGTAAATTAATATTCTTCAATCTTAGAGGACTGCTCTCAATTCCTTTTTTTAACTAATAAACTTTTTTTAGCAAATACAGCACCAACTTTAAAAATAATGTCAAAGGCAATGAAACTAATAGATGAAGGCGTGATTTGTACAGAATCTTTACAGGATTATTTTAATGAAAACAATGAATTTCTTATAGTTGGAGTTGTAGGTGCTCAAGGTGTAGGCAAATCAACTATCATGAATCTTCTCTCCTACAGCAAAATAACGGAAGACTTAAAGAAAGAAATATTTAAAACTGAAAATAATTCTATTAGTAAAGAATGTGATATTAAAATTTTAACTGAGCATTTTGAAAAAGTTGATTTAAAACAAGATGAAAAGTTAAGAAAGGAGATATTTAAAATTGAAACTTCAGAAGATATAGAAAGAGGATTCAATAGAACACAAGGAATTGATATATATGTGACACCAAATAGGGTACGTAATATTGTTCAATTTTATTATAACAATGTATAAATTTCTAAATTGTTTTGAATTACTATTTCGTATTTAGTTGGAGCCACTAGATGGGTTATTTTACAGGAAAAATTTGTTGGCATATAATAGGAGTATTATATATTTATTTCAGTGAAAGTGTAATTAGACCAGGGCGCATCTGTAAAAATATTAGTACATACATTTGGACGTTGAGAGGTGACTCAAATTTTTTTGCAGAAATTGCTTCAAAATAATTCAAATATTAATATTTGAGTTATCCTCCCTCTCAAAAAGGTCCGGAACATTGTTTAAATAATCAAAATGTCAAAAAATTAAGGAAAAATTCGATTTTTTTCTTGGTTTTTTGATTATAACTTTAAAAGTATTCATTTCCGAGAAAAGTTGTACTGACATAAAAGTTGCACAATTAAATTTCCTATAATACAGAATTGGTTAAAAATTAAAAAAATGGCCACCCTTGTTGCAAAATAGCAATAATTGCGAAAAAATCATACAAAAACAAGTATTCGCATTTTACGTTTCTCAACCATTTATGCTACACTTAGGACCTTCATATTTAACCAAGAAAAACTTTATGATACAGTAAAACAATACTGTAAATTTCATTAAGATCGGTTTAATAGATTTTGCAAAATAAATTTTGCAATCCAGCTTTCGCAAAAAAATTCATTTTTTCAAAATGTTACAGGACTGAAAATAAAGCAGATAGCAAGTTGAAATTTATTTTGCATATAGAAGTGTACTGTACCTTTCATGTGCAATTTGCAAAATTAAAATCAATTAACTACCACGGCGTCAGTAATTTTTTTAAATAAACATTAATTATTGGTGCTACGCGCAGGACAGAGGATAGTTTGCTCTGATTGGGCATTCCAATGACCTTTGATAATGATTGATACATTCTAATTTTTATTACATTTCGATATAAATAAATAAATTTGTTTATTGCAAAATAAAAAAACATACTCTATCCTTTGAAATAACACTTTTTGTTAGCAAAAACTTTCTTTGTTCATATATTTTAACTTAGAGAATAAAAGTTTATTATTTTGAAACATATGCAATTGTTTAAACAATATTTCACGAACAATAATAAAATTAGTTTGATATTTGTGGAATTAAAATATTAAAATACAACAAAATATAGAGTAAGAAAATAATATATTAGATAAAGATTGGAAGAAATTTTGGTGGAAATCAACTTGTGTGATTCGAACACCGCTGTCCTGCGCGTAGCACCAATAATTAATGTTTATTTAAAAAAATTCCTGACGCCGTGGTAGTTAATCGATTTTAATTTTACAAATTGCAAATGAAAGGTACAGTACACTTCTATACGCAAAAAAAATTCAACTTGCTATCTGCTTTATTTTCAGTCCTGCAACATTTAAAAAAAATGAATTTTTTTTGCGAAAGCTGTATGTTTGCAAAATTTATTTTGCAAAATCTATTAAAACGATCTTAATGAAATTTACAGTGTTGTTTAAATATATCATAAAATTTTTCTTGGTAGAATATGAAGGTCCCAAGTGTAGCATAAATGGTTGAAAAACGTAAAATGCAAATACTTGTTTTTGTATGGTTTTTTTCGCAATTATTGCTATTTTGCAACAAGGGTGACTATTTTTAAAATTTTTAGCCAATTCTATATTATAGGAAATTTAATTGCGCAACTTTTATGTCAGTGCAACTTTTCTCAGAAATGAACAGTTTTAAAATTATAATCAAAAAACCAATAAAAAAATCGAATTTTTCCTTCATATTTTGACATTTTGATTATTTAAACAATGTTCCGGACCATTTTGAGTGGGAGGATAACTCAAATATTATTATTTGAGTTATTTTCAAGCAATTTCTGCAAAAAAATTTGAGTCACCTCTCAACGTCCATCTCAAAACAGATGCGCCCTAGACTAAATATTAACAGCCAACAGTACACCGATCAAAACTATCTTAATAGCAACGTGGAATGAAGTAAACACTTCTGTTGTATTTAGGTATATGAATTTATTAACATTATTAAAATTTATCCACAAGGAAGTGGAAATTGTACAAACCGTTTTCGGTCAAACTGACCATCATCAGTGTAAACGTCCAGTGTACAAGTAATTAAAACTAGCCACTTCAATAGGTGTAAAAACCTCTAAATTACATTATTGCTACATTAGACATTAAAAAGCAGTCGACATTAAGTCGATGTCTTAAGATTTTTAAATTAACATGTGGATGTACTTCATCCTTGCTCGAAAATTTCACAAGGCAGTGCTCAAGTGAGAGGTTAACGACCAACTCAATTTAATACAATTCACCTAATCCAAAAATGTTTCCTAAGGGAGCTAGAGCTCTTTGAAGATGGCGGCTTGTAATTCGTTTTTTTTTATACCTCCAGAACGCTTCCACTTCGATAGACAAAAACTGGTCCGCCTTTTTATCTTCCAGACATAAATCGATTCCGTCAATTGCGAATCTCTAGTACTGGTCATAGGAGTCCGTTTTCGGTAGGGCAACGGTTATTTTATCACATAACTTTTTTTGTCTTTAACTTTTAAGCATTTTTGACACTATATTATTAAATTGTGAGGTATTCTAGTACTAAGGTTGCAAGGTACTCTTGCTTTAAGTCGGTAAGATGCACCGTTTTCTAGAAAAATCAATTTTAAAAATTTGAAAAAGAAAAAATAAAAAGAACGGTGTACCTATTTACCGATTTAAAGCAGGAGTAACTTTGAGTACTAGAATACCTCATAATTTAATACTCTACTGTCAAAAATGTTTAAATTAAAGCAAGTTATGAGATTTCGTTAATCTACCCAAGACGGACGCCTATGACCGATACTAGAAATTCACAATTGATAAAATCGATTCATCTCCGGAAGATAAATAAACGTACCAGTTTTCGTTTTTCTAAATAGTTTTTTTTTAATTTTTTTTTCAAATTCAAAAACCGAAAAATTTTTCAAATCGATTTTTCTAGAACACGATTAGACTTTTTAGATAGATTTTTTTAGTACAAGAATACCCCATAGTTTAATAATCCAGTGTCAAAAATGCTTAAAAGTTAAACAGAAAAGTTATGCGATAAAATATCCGTTTCCCTACCCTAAACGGACGCCTATGACTGGTACTAAAAATTGACAATTGATGGAATCGATTTATCTCTGGAAGATAAATAGGTGTACCAGTTTTCGTTTTTTCTAAATATAAGTGTTCTGGAGGTATTTTAAAAAAACTAATGACAATACGCCATCTTTAGAGAGCTCTAGCTTCCTTAGGAAGCATTTTCGGACTAGGTGAATTGAGTTAAATTTTCTTGAAATTATCTGAGGAATCTCCGGGCTTCATTTGTTAGAAGAGTTTCTGGACACCCTGTATAATAGGTACAATGCCTACTATAACCAATTAATTGTAAAATTATTGATTTTATTCCTATTACTTTTATTGCGTTTACTTAGATACAAATATGATCTAATCGCTTAAAATGAAGATGTTACAGTGTGGTATTAGATTTGAAAGGTGTGTAAAAATCCGAGGCATTACTCAGGAAAATAATATTTAACACCGTACGATTGTTTTAACGATATAAAAATTAATTTTTATGTATTAAATATCTTTGTGGTTATCCTGCCACGTTGTACAAGGTTTTAGATTAGTGTTTTTTAAGCATACTCGACATGGCATGACTCAAAAAAGTGTGGTGATATGAATATGTTTGTATAACAACCTGCAATAATTTTACAGACTTAAAATTTTATTTTTATATACGAAATAACTACACAACCATCCTGCCTCTTTGTAAATAGCTTTAAATTAACATTCTTGAGACATGTGCAAACTGGCATGACTCAGAAAATCGTGTAACTTTCCACGAATTTTCTTACACATTTTTTAACTATGTATAGTAAAATAATAGGTGTAACTAAACATCCTGCCATTTTAAATAATGTCTACTTAAATTATTTATTTTATAATAAAATTTATTTTATGACTCAGAAAATCACGGAACCAGGGTGAAAATTTTCCACAGAATTTTCCAAGGGACAAGTGCAGTTAAACATTAGAAGACGTCATGCCAACATTTTTTTCAAATAATTATGTTTAATTTATTAAGTTGGCAGGACTCAGAAAATTATGAAAATTTCATTATTTTCATTACATGTTTTTATATCTATATACTCCCTTAGTCTTTTTGTAACCCTCCTGCCCAAAAAATTTTCTTCATAAAATTGATAGTATCCTGTCATTCCATGGATATGGCAGGACTCAGAAATTCATCGCAACTCCCCATTTTGTTTCCTCATCGAAAATCTAATTTTCACAGGAAAATGTCACAGGAAACCCGTGGATTTTTTCATAAATTGTAAGTACCTTTTCTAACCTTCCAGTATTGCAAAGAGCAGGACTCAGAAAATCGTGGTTGAAGTTCTGTTAATATCTCTCGGTTTATACAGGGTGTCGCGAAAAGATTGGTCATAAATTATACCACAGATTCTGTGGTCAAGTTGATTGAACCTCACTTACCTATATAAAATAGTGCACACAAAAAAAGTTACAGTCCTTTGAAGTTACAAAATGAAAATCGATTTTTTTCATATATCGAAAACTTTTAGAGATTTTTTATTGAAACTGGACATGTGTCATTCTTATGGCAGCAGCATCTTTAAAAAAATGAAAGTGAAATTTGTGCACCACTTAAAAATTTTATGGGGGTTTTGTTCCCTTAAATCTCTCGAGGAGCACTCCCAAATCATGATTTGGGAGTGCTCCTCGTGCTTGTTTATTTCTAGTGCATCTTTATTGTGATTGTAATGTAGACAGTTGTGTCTCTGACACTGAGTCTGAGTTGTGACTGTAGACAGATTAGCGAATCGACATATGTATTTTTTTCATGCCACATTTTTTCACTTTGTTCCAATACTGTATGAAATTTGTTCTAAAACTTGTTTAAATGAATGTTTTGCTTTTTTACTTTAATAGTCGGAGTAATTGCTATAATATAAGTTTATTTTTACAGCTTATCCTTTTAGATTGTCAGCCCATTTCATCGGTATCTGTCTTAGAGGAATTGATAAAAAGCGAAACTAAGAGAACCAATTTAGTTAGTGAATTTATACCCCTAGAAAACAGTGGGGAGATTCAGGGATTACAGCTAACTACATTTCTAATGTCTGTGTGTCATGTTTTAATATTAGTACAAGACTGGTTTTTAGATAGTAATGTAGTAAGGTATGTAATTTGCATATGATTATCAAAGATAGTTTCTGTAAGTAAACAGACCATTTATTATTTCAGGTTTTTACATACCGCCGAAATGTTAAAACCAACAATACCAAATCCCGAAGACGAAATGACAGATCATTTTCCTCATTTAATGATTATGCATAATAGAGCACAGATGGAAGATTTTTCTCCTTCCAAGTTCAAAACAATGCAACAGGTATGTTAATCCTCATAGGTAATGCATAATATGCTAGTGGCTAATTAGCATTTAAAATAAGTGCTAAATGGTAATGGCTAATCCTCCATACGAGATAGGAGTATGTACAACCCTGTATATTTCAACTATCAGCAACATCTATTGACACATTTATAACTGTAGATGTAAACACTAATAGTAGGGGAGCTTTGAAAGCAAAATTTGCAGTTACTAAAGCGTCATTGGGTTGTGAAGATTAGGTCCTAAAACCAAAAAAAGTTAAGTTTTCCATTTTAGTGGGGATTTGCCATTTTTTAATTTAATTTTCCATTTCCAAAAATAGTTTTTTCCCATTATAGCGCCATCTATCCATAATTCTAAAAAAAGTATCGAAAAAAAGTTACTTATTTTTATGTAAGGAATCCAAATCTGTAATAAAAAATGAGAGTTCCTATTTAAGACTTTAAAGTACCGATCCAAACCCTCCACATCACCTCTGTGGTGTGGGGGGTGTATTTGGCGAATTTCGCAGTGTGTATTTCGCGACGAGGTTCCCATTTAAAATTGTAAAAATTTCCTCCTCCGTGGGGGGTCGTGTTTGGTATCATTTGATAGATTTTTGAAAAATATAGAACACGTATTTTTCAGTTTTTCGATCTGATGTTCATTTCGCGAAGTATTCGCTTTTTTGTGAAACTTAGTGATTCGCCCATTTCCTTACGCCCCGCGCAAATCGTAAGATTTTTGAAATACACGCTGCTCTTCATGTAGGCACTTAACTTACCTTGTCTTAATCTGATGTTTTCGAGTTTTTCTACGGATAGATTTTTTTACGGACTGCCCCCAACGCACGCCCCTGTATTAAGAGTACATATATGGTAGGAGTACATTTACTAGAGGTTTCTCTCCATGTGATTTTATGACGCGCTCGAGTAACGCGCATTCCCCCCGCTTTTGCTCCCCTACTATTGTTAGTGCGAAATTGAAACTGTTGGATAGATACTTATTGCAAAAAATTGGATGCTACTCTACATGCTATAAGACAGGTGATAAAAAAAAGGGTGATTGAAATCTAATGTGGAACAATTATGTAATTAACTTGTATCAAAGTAAACTTATGAATTACTTATGGCATATTACAAGTGCAATTTACAAGGACAGATTAAAAAAATGCTTATAAAGATATGGCAGAATAATTTAGTGTTACAGTGGAGTTACAGAAATAGGGGAGTCAAGACAGAATGAAAACTTGCATTGTTTCGTAAAAATTCAAACAAGCTTATCTATTTTATTATTTTAGTGCCTTATTTTTCTGATTAGTTTTCCTCGACATTCCCAAATTTCTCGTAATTTGATAGCTATAAATATTTTTTTACATGCATAAATATTTTTAAAATTTTCCTTTTTAGGTGTATAAAACACTATTTGATAAATCGAAATTGAATATAAAATCGGAAATAGGATTGGGCTCTGGTCGGTTAATTAGTTATTTAAATAGCGACAATTGTGGAAGATCTATTAATTTATTTTTGGTGCCTGAAATTACCCTAAATTCCAGTAAGTATTTATTTTTTGAAGTGAAAACTTCTTTAGGGACGTTGTGCGATTTTTGGATAGGGGAAAAAGCATTGAATTCGCGACCGTCATCGCGACCGTCATCGCGACCGTCATTGCGATCGTCATCGCTTATGCTATATATTATTTGTATGTATATATAAATTGTATAGAAGTATTTAAATTTAAAATAAATGTAAAACCTATTTTAGGATGGGAAAAAAAGATTTATTTCGCGACCGTCATCTCTTCGGCGAAATAAATTTTGTACGTATCTATATTATGTGTATGTATACATAAATTGTACAAAAGTATTTAAATTTAAAATAAATGTAAAACCTATTTTTGGATGGGAAAAAAGGATTTATTTCGCGACCGTCATCTTTTCGACGAAATAAATTCTGTACGTATATGTATTGAAGTGAAAACTTCTTTAGGGACGTTATGCACTTTTTGGATGGGAAAATGTATTAATTTAATTGCCGACCGTCATCCCGACCGTCATCGCTACGAAGAAATACATTTTTGAAGTGAAAACTTCTTGAGGGACGTTGTGCACTTTTTAGATGGGGAGAAAATATTTAATTGGCGACCGTCATCGCTTCCACCAAATAAATTTTTGAAGTGAAAATATCATTAGGTACGTTGTGCACTTTTTAGATGGGAAAAAAGTATTGAATTAGCGACCGTCATCGCGACCGTCATCGCTTCGACGAAATAAATATTTGAAGTAAAAACTTCTTGAGGGACGTTGTGCGCTTTTTGAATGGAAAAAAGTATTAAATTAGCGACCGTCATCACCTCGACGAAATAAATTTTTGAAGTGAAAACTTCTTTAGGGATGTTGTGCACTTATTGGATGGAAGAAAGTATTAAATTAGCGACCGTCATCGCTTCAATGAACTACATTTTTAAAATGAAAACTTCTTCAGGGACGTTGTGCACTTTTTGCATGGGGAAAAATATTAAATTAACGACCGTCATCTCTTCGACGAAATAAATTTTTGAACTGAAAATTTCTTTAGGGACGTTGTGCACTTTTTGGATGGGAAAAGTATTAAATTAGCGACCGTCATCGCGACCATCATCGCTTCGATGAAATAAATATTTGAACTGAAAACTTCTTTAAGGCTGTATGACACTATACATTTTCTTGTATCATTTCTAATATCGTTTCTGATATGTCAAAAAAATGCATAGTGTCATACACAGATACAAGAAACGATATCAGAAACGATACAAGAATTTGAGTCAGACACAGATTCTTGTACAAGAACTGCGCCAATTTCTGCGCAAAGAGCAAAAACGTAAAACCTGCTGGTAAAACATCTAAAATGTCATAATTACTTACTCATACTCATAATGGCGGCTGAAATGAAAATGGGATAATGTATTGATGAATTTATTTGTGTTTTTGTAGGTATTATTTATAAATCTTTTATTGATACTTAATATACCGTTTGGTATGGACTACTGTTCTACTAATAACCATATATTTATCTCCTAGTAAAGTTCATACTATAAATTTAGGTTTCATGGTGCATAATTTTTTAATAGACGAAAATACAATAGTTCCTAATTTGGATCAAACTGAAGATAATTCTAATGCAAATATTTTAGCACAAATATCAAAACAAAATAAAAACACAAATAATCAACCTCAAACAGTCAACGTAAAATTCTGGTTAACATTAAAATGTTAATTAAAAGTTTATAAAATCTTCAAAATCAGCTGTAGCTGTAGATGCAGTATGGAGTACTACCATAACGTGACACAGGGTGACAAACAAAATTTCGACCAATCACGTGCCGAATTTCATACAATTTTCGATACAAGAACTTGCATAGTGTCATACAGGGCACAAATGTACGTACAAGAAATGATACAAGAAAATGTATACAAGAAACGATATCAGAAACGATATTAGAAATGATACAAGAAAATGCATAGTGTCATACAGCCTTTAGGGACGTTGTGCACTTTTTGGATGGGAAAAGTATTAAATTAGCGACCGTCATCGCGATCATCATCGCTTCGATGAAATAAATATTTGAAATGAAAACTTCTTGAGGGACGTTGTGCACTTTTTGAATGGGGAAAAATATTAAATTAACGACCGTCATCTCTTCGACGAAATAAATTTTTGAACTGAAAATTTCTTTAGGGACGTTGTGCACTTTTTGGATGGGAAAAGTATTAAATTAGCGACAGTCATCGCGACCATCATCGCTTCGACGAAATAAATATTTGAAGTGAAAATTTCTTGAGGGACGTTGTGCACTTTTTGGATGGGGAAAACTATTAAATTAGGGAACGTCATCGCTTCGACGAAATAAATGTTTGAATTGAAAATTTCTTTAGGGACGTTGTGCACTTCTTGGATGGGGAAAATTTTGTACGTATATAAATTATGTGTATGTAGGTATACATAAATAGCACAGGGCATACGCATCGCGTATATGATATAGGTATAGCACTTCTTTTTGGGATGGGGAAAAAGCATTGAGCTCGTAATTTATTTACTATAAGAGGTTTTCACTTCTGTCGGCACTCCCACGAGTGCCTTCAATTTTTTTTCTCAGTATCATTAGATAAATTATGTGAGGTCGTTAAGGCCATGCAGCATCTACGCACTTCTACCTATACAGATCTTTTGTGCATACCTTGATCTAGTTAAACTCTAGGATGCTAATATTTCTGATGAAGTTATTAGCCTCCTAAATGACTTGTTTCCTACGCCAGAGGGCGCTAGAGTGACCTCTTCTAGGAATTTTAGTCATTTGAGAACTGTCGTTTGGTTGTCACAGAAACGACTATGAGCCTTTTTGCTTGCCTTTGTCTTGGTGTGTTAGACCAATATAGGTGTAGTTGATTGAGTTCCCAGGTCCGGAGTTCTTCTCTGATGTGGCATTTCGGTAGTCAATAGTAGATTCTAGACCTTGGAATGGAGTGTTAGCCCCTTCTTTTGCGAGACTATCTGCTTCCTCATTTCCAGCAATTTCCATGTGACCTGGCACCCACATCAAAGTTACTTTGCTGCGTTCCGCCAACTTCTTGAGGGATTATTTACAGTCCTAAACCAAGTTTGGCTCACAATTAAATGACTTTAGAGCCTTTAAGGCAGCTTGGCTGTCTGAGAAAATA